>NW_026706538.1:0-110609 GCF_029867415.1 Vicia villosa | reverse complement strand
CAATTCTTAGACTAGACGTAATATTCTTCTTGTAATTCCTCCTTGTATTAAACTTTTGATTATAATGAGAAATCATAGTTTTGCTTTGTTAAAAAAAAACGCAAAAGGAAAAAAAGAGATTAAAGCAGTTGATTATTTGGTGTGGGTTTATTTAGTTGCAATTCATTAACGTGTGTTAGAATATTTATGTGAGTAGTAGTAAAAGCTCTTTTAAAATCAAATCACACAATAACAAATGTTTTTATCTAAATAAAATAAAATAATAACAAAATAAGATAAGTTTAAGTACTTTTAATAGAGGTTGGTTCTTCATGTTAACAATAGAAGTTCAAAAAAGATGATGAAAGAATGGAAAGGAAAAAGAAGGCTATGGTTCAATTAGAATAACAAAACTTATAGACTATAAACAACATATATAATAAACGGTAAATAGACAGCTATTTTTTTAGCTCAGTTGTAATAAACATATTATTTCGTATTGAAACAGAAATGAGAGGGTTGACTAAGATCATCACGTTGAAATTTTTGATATGGTGATTATGATTTTTTAATGAACAGAGGAGTCACATGCAAAAAAAGTTGACACTCTAACACTCAAGTCATTGTTTGAACGAGGTGAAACTTTACAAGTGTGTTAAAAGAATACTTGAGTGTAACTCAGAATCACACTTATATAGAGGGGACAATTAAAATTATTTTTAATTTGTCCGACGTAGAGTGCAAGTGACTGTTGATGTAGAATGAAAGAGGATGTTACACTTCTATGTGGTGTTCGAAAGTGAAGATCTCCATGTGCATTAGTAAATGGAGCGCTCTTGTTGGATCGGTCCTATGAATTAGCCTGGTCTTAGTTAGCCTTTGGCCAGTCTAAAACACATATTATCTAACATCTTTCATCAATAACATGATGCATGAAGAATTGAGAGTTTGTCAATAATTTTTTTTTAATGGAGTTCATTTTTGCAAACATGTCATTAATCTTCAAAGAAGAACCACTAAGAATGATACAAATTCTCGTGGTAGACTTATAGTAGGAGGATTATGAACCCAATCAAAATTAAAGTTTGTATGTAACTCCAAGTAATAAGATGAAAAAAATGAGAGGCTATAAAATTTAGTTCACTAAAGATAAATGAAAATATAAAGCACAATGTTTTATGTAATGTAGTAGGATAAACAAAAACTGACTAATAACATACAATACATAAGCAATATTGAGTCTAGTAGTAGTAAAGAACGCCAAACTTCTAATCAAAGTATGATATAAAATGGAATATGATAGAAGAATTATATTTGAGAAAATATTTCACATTTAACTCCAGAAGATTATCTACTAATCGAGTATTATAGAGGTTCGCTTGCTAAAAAAATGTAAGCAATATAACTGAATTGAGAGAAAACATGAGAGTATGAAGCTTCAATCCCGAATAAGTAGCAAATAATGCCTAAATTTTTTATTTCAAATTTTTTAAGTAACATTAACTTCAACTTGTTTATCTTATTAGCATTATCCTCTAAAACTATCATGTCATCAACATATAAATAAAGTATAATACAACTATGGGAAATTGATCTAAGAAACAAAACAGAGGCATGATCAATAGGAAAAAAATCCAAGTGATAAAAATCATAGTAGAGAATTTCTCAAACCATTCTCGAGAAGCTTCTTTAACCATAATTTATTTTTTAACTTACTTGACACAAATTAAGAGAAATATTGAGGATGGACCATATAAACTTCCTCTTGAAGATCACCGTTTAAAAAGACAATTTTGACATCCATTTGAAAAATATCCCAATGACAAACATATGCAACAACAATAAGGCTTTAAATAATGGTCGTCTAGGCCATATGAGTAAAAATTTCTTTGTTATTCATACCATGTTATCGAGAAAATCTCTTAGAAACAAGATGGGATTTTAACACTCAACTAAATCAATTAGATTTAATCTTGATATTGTATATTCAAAGAAACCCAATAGAACGTTTTCCTAGCTTGAGTGGTAATAAGTACCAAGTATCTTCCAAAAAAATGAAGTCCCTTGGCCATAACTTGTTTTCAAAGAGGATAAAAAATAAATTCTTTATAAGAAGAAAACTTTGATCAATAATGAGTATAGGTACAAATAAATAGTAGCCAAAACAATTACAATTAAATTAAAATGATAAAAGTGTACAAGCACACAAACAAATGATATTCAAATTACAAATACACAATCTTACTTATATCAATCAATAATTGAATCGACAAAAACATCAAAGCATACAAATGATACTTAAAAAACATAAATGATACCACAAGATACTTTGTGCTTTCAAAGTGGTCTCGTGAAATCAAATTACAGTAAGTGAGAGGATGTCATTGACAAGATATAATGGCCCGAGTCAACATATAGTTCAAAAAGGCATCATGATAGATATGCCATATTTTGGAAATAAACATAGGATTGTGTTTGACACATATATTCCTATTTTACACTACCCCCTCTTTTAAAATTGGATGTAAGATTATAGCTCATGCGTGTGTGTGTGTGTGTGTGTGTGTGTTTGTGTGCATTTCTAGTAGCATCAGTGTTATTATTTTAAAATTCAAATTTTCTACATTTTTCATTAAGAGGTTTCTAGACGGTTGCAAACCAACATCGATATGAGAGATCACCAAGACAACTCTGGAGTGGCCGCTTTACAAGACCTCTAAATGTGTTGCAATATCCATTAGAATTTTCTCACAGATCTCTTCGTTGTGGAGGAGTGTAATATGGTGAACTGACTTTTAAAGAAATGCCGCGGTTAAGCATGAGTCGCCACCGACTTTTATTTTATCCAAATTAAATCAGAAAAGCTAAAAGAACAGGAAAAACCTTTTTAAAAGATAACGGGTTCGGGGGGTAATTTATGCAAAGGGGAGGTGTAAGGCACCCTTTGCATCCATGGTTATCCATGGGCTCTTAATTGCTTTGCTCGCTTTTTGAAAAGAAATGTAGGAGAAGTGAACTCGGACTTTAGCTCGTAAATGAGCGTAGCCATTTTGAAGGTTTATGAGAAAGAATATGAAAAAGGCTTTAGAGTAAGGCAAAGCAATTAAGGGCAATTACATGGTTAGATGAAAAACGTTCTTTTAGCCTTTCAGGGTGAAAGGGTCTATCCATGCCATAAGAGGGCAGGAAGCCTTACATTTGGAGGTTGAAGGGTCGTCGCAATATCGTTCGCCATAAGACTGTCCCATGCCATAGAGAGGCAGGTAGTCTAAGGGAAGGACCAGAATAGCCTTTCGTAGGCAGCCAGAGGATACCTCAGCCTTTTCGTAGGCAACTTCCGAGGGTCGAGGTCATATAGGCGTATCGAAGGCAGCATCATTAGGGTCTTATGACCTTTGTATTTATCGAGGAAACATGGCTGAGGTATCCTCGTATTTGAGGGACATGGCTATTCTGCAAAAAACACAAGGCAACAGGCAACAGGCAGCAAAGAGGTTACCCCAAAAGTATGCGTGGGTGCAACAATCACGTGATTTGATTCAGATATTTATCTTATAATTAGTTATTCTAGGTTAATTACAAGCTTAGACTCCCTAGAATTACTAACCACAGCAATTAATATTAACAATTAAATCAATAATGGGGAAAGGGAAAATGAAACCAGCGGGGGAAAGGGAAATTGAAACCAGCGGGATAAATAAAGCAATAAGTTTGAAACAAGTAATAATTGAGATAGGGTTTAGGGTTACCGACTATTCGTAGCTTCGGCAATTGGCAAACTCTGAAAAGGTGGGAAAAACATGAAACAGAATATATGTGAGTGCACTATCAGTTCAGAAGTCAAATGCAGTTAACCCTAATCAATAAAAGTAAAAATACAAGAAAATGGGTTAAAACTTAGCTTCGATTGATGAAGGTTGATGGGCAAAAGTTTTCCTTGAGCATTGACTCGGATCCTCAGAGAATTGACAGAAGAATAAAATACAGTGAGTGTATGGCTAATTCAACGACAATTAAGGCTAACTCTAATTTGATGGAAGAAACAAAATAAAATAGAATGAATATTTAAAATAAATATGAAATAGGACTTAGCTTTTAATTTGATCTGATATGGTTTGTAGTCTCGGGGTTAACCCTGAAAATTGGCAAAACAAAGGCAGACAAAAAAAGAAGTGGGTGCAAGAAGAGTCCATTGAATTTTGAGGTTACCTTTGATAGCAATTTTTTAATGTAAATGATATTAAAAGGAAAATAAAATCAGAACTTAGCTTCGTAAAAGGCGTGGCGCGTAGTTGGGAGGCATTTGAAAAAGCCAATCCTAAAAGAAAAGCACAGAAAAAGAAATATTTCAGTGTATGGAATGATCTTCGTAAACCCTGAATAGGGCACAAGTTAGTCATGGTTAATAGAATAAATAAAATCGAATTAATTAATTATTGGTTTTCAACCTAATTAATTAAATCGATAAAATCAGGTTTCGATTAGATATCTAACTATAATATATATTTTAGTCAATTAATAAAATCTTTAAAATTAATTAAATAATTTAAACACTTTAAACCAATTTAAATTAAATAAATTTATTAATTAAAGTAAATATATTTATTTTTAATCAATTAAATTGAAATAAGAATTAATATAAAAATGATGATTTTGGTGAAACAAATTAAAATGTTAAAAGGTTTTTTTTAAAATAAATATTAGCAAAAAAACTATATAATAAATAATATATAAAATAAAAACAAGTTTATGTAATTAAAAATTAAAAAAAAATGCAAAACTTAGCTATTGATTCCGTGTGGTTCAGAGCTGAGGGATCATGGTGGATAAGCATGCTCAGCGACGTCAGATCATGCACTGGGGAATCTAATGGTGAAGCATTGTGGGTCTACCATGGTCACACAGGAGGCTCCTGCATTGGATCTGGAAGCAAACGAGTAATAAAAAATACCATGTCGCCCTGGGGGATCGAACACACGCTACGTTGGTTGCAAGCGCCGGTCCATAGCCATTCGTACTTGTCTTCTTCATGGAGACTGTGATATTTTTGCTACGAAACAGATCCAGTTTTGCTACAAACAATTCCTAGCCAGTTCCGTGGATTTATTATCGCGTTTCTGCACGCTTGGAGCCTGGGGATTGATTTGAATCGCTTCACTACCTTCCAAGGATTGTGTTTTGATGATCCAACGTCCTTGAATCCTCCTACAACTCCCAAACCGAATTCACTTGTTTTTCCAATTTTATGAGTTTGAATAAGGGTTCTTCAAGTCAGAATTTCGCCCCCTTGTAACTTGTATGGCTTGTGTACTTATAGTGGGAGAATTTAGGGTAACAAATTTGCATAAAATCTCTATGAATCATCAATTTGAAGTTTGATTGGAACTTAATTCTTATATTTTCAAAATTAGTCAATTTGCCTCTTTCTTCACCAATATCAATCTCCATGGATTTTATTTTAATATGTGATTAAAGGGTGATTGGATATGCTTAGAATGCCTTGCTAAATCAAATATTTGGTTTCTTCTTTGATTTATATGAATTATATTACTTTTAAAAGTAAATAAAATCCATAAAAAATCAAATAAAACTCAATAATTCGTGGCAAGTGGATTGGGTCTTCTAGATAACTTGAGGAACAAGATTGGGTCAAAAAAACTTGGGCCTATTTGCAAAGAAATTCATTTTGAAGCCTTTTACTTCACATTTTTTCCTTAAAATCGACCAACTTTGACAAGGCCTATCTCCCTCAATTTTTAAGATATGGAGAAGTTCTAGGACTTTTTGGAAACCTCAAGATGTCCTCTACAAGCCACTTTCGAAGCTTTTTTCCATTTGAGGATTTTATCTTGATGATATTGGCTTTGACAAAAAACTGCTTTTGGTTGACTTTCAAAAGGGACCTATAATGTTTTAGGTCATATCTCTCAAATGAAGCATTTTTAGACTTGGCATGTGAGAGACAAAGTTGTAGAGAATTCAATTTCCTTCAAATTGAGATTTGGATGGAAAATTTCTGATGTTCCATGTAGGAGTTATGGCTGGTCAAAGTTTAGTTGACTTTCTCCTATACAAACCTGTTAGCTGAAGATTTCGTTTGGAAAGAATGTCCTTCGAAGGTCTGAAATTCGAAGGAGATGGTTACTGATGATCATCTTTGAAGATAAAAATGGCTACTGATGGCCATGCTTCGAGAATGATGTTTAAGTTGGAACAAAGATAGTTAGCACTGAAGTTAAATTCGAAAAGAATAGTCTTTGGGACTTAGACGTTTTTGCGAAATATGCGAAGTACTGAAGCTTAGCGTGGTTTCGTGGTATTCTCGACTCTGATTATGTTGCCACGCGTCGAAAGAAGATTCAGGTGGGATGATTTGAATTTCGAAGTAGTTTTATGTAACCGCACGAAGACAGATGGCATCCCTGGATTTTCTGCGGGCAACGTGGCATTAGATTAGTGTAGGACCGTTAGGGTCGAAACTAGTATAAATAAGGGTCTTAATGTTAGGATTCCGTGTGTTCATTTTGTACAAATCACTCACATATTACTCAAGTATCAAGTGTTAAGAGAAAGAGTTCGCTGAGAAATGTACGTATGACACCAACACCATTTTAAATACATGTGTATTTTCCTTTATTCAAGTATCTTTCGATATTACCGCGTTTCATTTACTTTCTGTTATTTACATTCCTGCACTCTTTATTTTCATGTCATTTATCTTCGAAGCATTTAACCTTTCTGCACTTTAAGATTCTTGCACCTTTACAGTTTTGTCTTATATTTTATCTTTAACTCACTTTTCACTGGTGTTATATTTACGTGTATAACAAGGTGATTGCTAATCTTTATTTCTTTGTTCAAGTATTTCTTATTTCGAGACACATCAATCATAGACATAATTCGAACTATCATGAATAACAACCTTTTTGACTATGTCCTAGGATCAATCTAGTCGATCCTGCGAGTAACCAAATCATATTTATTATAGTTTGGAAGACTAGCGATTGTTTATCGGAAATCACCGTAAACAAATTGGCACGCCCGGTGGGACAGTGTCAAGCAGATTGTTATTAATCGATTGTTTTGTTTTGTCTAGAAAATATCAAGACCTTGTATGAACCTTAGGAACGGTAAATTAACAAACAATGCACAATTGATTCCCAAACGAAGGTACAACAAGAAAATGGTCGTCACGACCAGTGCAGGGGGAGATCAAGATCCCCCACAAGGGTCCGGAACAGGAGCGGCAAATTCTACGCATGTTTCGACTTCTACTCAAGGAGCGCAGAACATATCGGGCTCGAATGGATCGAGATCCATGGATAGTTCCTAGGCTATACCTAAAAACAATACAGCAACGACAGGGACTATTCCAGTTTCGGTATCAACTACCGCACCTCCATCTTCAAGTGCAAGCGAAATGCAACTTGCTTCGACGAATGCTGCAAACCAGTTATTTTCCCCTGGATCATCTGCGTTCGAATGGAGACCAAACAGTCAATATGGAATGCCATATGCATACATGACAGGTACACGAGGAGCAGGACCTACATATACTACAACTAACCCTGCGACGTTTTTGCCAAATGCTGGTTCAGTGGGTCGAAGCGCACAAAATACTGGCTTCTCTGCCCAAATACCCAATTTTACCACAAGTAATCAAGCAGCATTCCGACAAGAGATGGATGCAAGTAACCATGATATGTTAGGAATTCTGGCCAAAGAATTAGCGTCAATTTTAAATCCTTTAGCAACAAATATTGCTAATACTAATCGGGAGAATATGGAAACTTTTCAAAAAATATCATCCCAAATGACCCAAATGGCAGAATTCATGGGAGTTCAACCACCCAAGCGAAGAAATAACCAATCCTCTTATCGAGAAGGGGATCCCATTCTAGAACGTATCCAAAATGTAGTTCCTCCGCCTAGTGCAAACACTGCTGGCGTGATTCCTCCACAAAGAACAACAACGGTCGAAAGGAATCGGGTAATAGATTTAGAGGCTTCGAATAAAAGAGCTGTTCCCATCCAGCAAGGGTTTGAGGAAGAAAGACCCAGATTAAGGGTAGTTGGTAGGAACGAACACCCGGATGAAGTAGTTCAGAGAGTCAAAAGAGAAAACCTGGCTACAGAAAATAACCTAACTGCCATGATAGAGAGAGTTATGGCCAATAATGGCCTCAGTACTGGACTTCGACGTCCAAATTATACATCCCCCATAGCGGATTATATTATGCAAACAGAATTACCAAGGGGGACCAAAGTACCCAAATTCACGAAGTTTTCAGGGGACACTAGTGAATCAACGGTGGAACATATTGCCAGATATTTGACAGAAGCAGGAGATTTAGCGGGGAATGAAGATTTAAGGATTAAATACTTCCCTAGTTCGCTGACAAAAAATGCTTTTGTTTGGTTTACTACCTTACCCCCAAATTCGATAGATGCTTGGGCACACTTGGAAAGATTATTCCATGAACAATTCTACATGGGTCAGACCAAGATAAGTCTGAAAGAATTGGCTAGCATCAAGAGGAAGTTCACAGAACCTATAGATGAGTACCTAAACAGGTTCCGTTTGTTAACATCAAGATGTTTCATGACCGTCCCGGAGCATGAACTGGTCGAAATGGCTGCCGGTGGTTTAGATTATTCAATTCGAAAGAAACTGGATACTCAATACCTAAGGGATATGGCCCAGTTGGCAGACAGGGTTCGACAGGTCGAACGCTTAAAAGCAGAAAAGGCTAGGGCAAACAAGGGCTACAAGAAAGAAAGGGTAGCGTACGTCGAAGCAGAAGACGTTGACAGCGAATCTTTCGAAGACTCATATAGTGTAGAAGAGGTCGAAATAGATCTAGCCGAATTAAAAGAAGCACCACCTTATGCTTGCAAATTACTTACCCCTGTCAATGGAAAAAATCCAGTAGAGAATGATAAGAGCGATAGATTTCCTAAGAAAACTTATACATTTGATGTCACTAAGTGTGACGAAATATTTGATTTACTAGTGAAGGATGGCCAAATGATAGTGCCTCCTAATTCTAAAATTCCTCCGTTAGAACAACGGAAGAATAGAGGTTTTTGTAAATATCATGGTTTTTTAGGCCATAGAACCTCACAATGTTTTCTTTTCAGGGATCTAATTCAGAATGCTATCAAAGATGGACGTTTGAAATTTGCTGATAAGGCCAAAAGCCACATGAAGGTCGACACAAACCCCTTGAACATTGCTGACACTAACCTGTGTGAACCACTTGATGTCAACATGGTAGAGGTGTCTGAAGTCAAATTTGCTGAACCGGAAAAGATGTCAACTGGAAAGCAGGCTACTGAAGGCCTAAACAACAATATAGTCTTCAATACTGATGTTGAAGAATCCTCCAATACAGAGATGATTGGAGTTTTGAAAGAAGAAACCAGCGAGGCCACTGAGGACCTTAGGGCGAAACTTCAACAAATTCAGATTTCTGAAGTTCCCCCAGCAGTTGTTAACATGGTCAATGTTCGACGCCCTTTGTCTGAAATAGACGAACTGGAAAAATGGTTGACAAGGCAAAAGGGAAATATTGAAATTCCTCCAAGAGGAGAGACCCTAAAAGATTATCTCTGGAATTGCCATGAAAAGACTGGCGGAAAACAATGGATGTGTCCAAGATGTTCGATCATGCTGAATCGAAGGGTCCAGGCTAACTTTGAAAGGGCCCTGCGAGAAAGATTGGAGCAGCCATGGAGAGGAGGTAATCCTTTGCTAAAGGTATACCCAAAAATGGAAGAAATCTTGGTGGGCTTCCTGGTCAAATGTCACAGGGAAAACACTGAAATTGCACTATGTCCCAGATGTGGAGCAGTCTAAGACGAAATGCAGGCACGGTCATTCGAAAGGGTGTATTGCTATATGGGTAGAGAAACTCAGGGACTTCGTCCTAACCTGTATGGTTTCGATATATGGACTCCATCAAAGAGACCTGACAGTCCACATCCTATAGCTCGAAGAGTCACATTCAAGGTCCCTGCAGACATACCTAGGGACAGATGGATGCAAGCTGGTGCAAGGACTAACAAATGGCGAAGTTGGGACCAAGGGGAAGGACTGCAATGGCGTATAGGAAACAATTCCAAACCTCAAATCGAGAGATGTACAGGTTGGAGAACTACAAAGGCAAAAATCCTATGTCCAGATCCCAATGGAGAAGACACCAGAGGATGAAGAAGGCTCAAAGAGAATACAAACCGAGAGAAATCGGAGAATCTAGTAGCAACCAAGTCCCAACACAGGGGGCAAGGTCAAGCAAACCTCCAGTAGAACGCAAATTGTTCGATTCTGAAAATGAGAAAGAAGAGGAAAAGATGCATTCTAGCCCTTGGAAAGAAGATGATAGAATGACAAATGAGTTTGACTCTAACGGGGTATCATCTATAAATCTCAACTGCAATGTTGTGTCCGTACTCCCTCATGAGTTTAATCAGGAAACTGAAGTTGAAGAATGTGAAGAGGCTGACGTCGAAGAGATTGCGAAACACAGACCTGTGTGTTACTATGTGCTGAACAACGGTGCAGTTGAAGAGCAGAATGCTTTCTTCGAGAGGCCCGATGAAGGTATGTGAAATCATTTGAAACCACTCTACATAAGGGCTAAGATTGAAAATGTTGGCATTAACAAAGTCCTGGTAGATGGAGGGGCAGCGGTGAACCTAATGCCCCAATACATGCTGAAAAGAATTGGTATGTTTGATACTGATATAAGGCCACATAATATGGTTTTGTCTAACTACGAAGGAAAAATAGGGCAAACCTTGGGAGTTGTCCAAGTAAATCTAACGGTGGGTTCAGTTACCAGGCCAACTATGTTTATGGTCATACCAGCGAAGGCAAATTATAACCTCTTGCTCGGAAGGGAATGGATCCATGGAGTTGCTGCTGTGCCTTCGACAATGCATCAAAGGTTAACCATTTGGAGAGAAGATGGCATAGTAGAGAATATTGAGGGGGATCAGAGTTATTACATGGCTGAAGTTAATCAAGTTAATAAAACTAACTTTGATAGGAACTTGGCAAACATAGGGCCTTGCCATGCTGCGGAAGACATATACACCCCGAATAAGAATGCATTGTATTACTTATCTTTGCACCCAAATGGATTTCAGTGGAATAGAGAAATAATGGACGGCCCAGAAGATACCGCACCAATAGAGCATGATCCAACAATACGACCAACAGGCTGGGATGATGACGTCGATGATGTCTGAGTCTTCATTCTTCGAAAAGATTTTGGCTTATATAGCCGAGAACAAAAGAAAGACGGCTCTTGAAGCCGAATTATCAAATATGGCGGTTAATGCAGTTCCAAGGAAGGAAGAAATGGCAGATTCTGGGGTACACATGATCCCTCAACCCCCTGAAGATTCAGTTCAAGTCAAAGAAATCTCAGGAGAAGATTCGAGTCAAAGATTAGACGCAATCTACGACGAAGAACCCTTGGGATTCGAGAAGGACCCAATGGCATCAAACATAAAAATGTTAGCCCAAGATCCACTCGAGGAAGTAAATCTTGGAGACGTAGATCGAAAGAGGATAACATACATCAATGCGAAGTTAGACCCAGCGTTGAAATCAAAAGTCATCAAATTGTTAAAAGAAAACAAAGACTGTTTCGCTTGGGACTATGATGAGATGCCTGGTTTAGGAAGAGACCTGGTCGAACTAAAGTTACCAATAAAGGAAGGGAAGAAGCCCATAAAGCAGACTCCTAGAAGGTTCGCGCCAAAGATTCATTCAAAGATTAAAGCAGAGGTCGAAAGGCTTCTACGTTGCAAGTTCATCCGAACCACAAGGTATGTTGAATGGATTGCCAATATTGTACCTGTTATAAAAAAGAATGGTTCGTTGAGAGTATGCATAAATTTTCGTGATCTGAATGCAGCGACTCCTAAGGATGAATATCCTATGCCTGTGGAAGAAATGCTAGTAGATTCAGCCGCAGGATTTGAATACCTAAGTATGTGGATGGGTATTCTGGATATAACCAGATTTTCATTGCAGAAGAAGATGTGTCTAAAACAGCTTTTCGTTGCCCAGGGGCAATAGGCACCTATGAGTGGGTTGTAATGCCTTTCGGTTTAAAGAATGATGGGGCAACCTATCAAAGAGCAATGAACTCTATATTCCATGATTTTATAGAAACATTCATGCAAGTATACATAGATGATATCGTTGTGAAATCCGTTTCGGATTACGATCATCTTGATCATCTAAGCCAATCATTCAAAAGAATGAGAAAACATGGCTTAAAGATGAATCCCCTTAAATGTGCTTTCTTTGTGCAGGCTGGAGATTTCCTGGGCTTCGTAGTCCATAAAAAGGGAATAGAAATTAACCAGAATAAAACGAAGGCTATTATAGAAACTAAGCCTCCATCCACGAAGAGAGAATTGCAGTCTTTACTGGGGAAGATAAACTTCTTGAGAAGGTTTATATCTAATTTGAGTGGACGCACGCAATCTTTCTCCCCTCTACTTCGACTCAAGCAAGGAAAGTTCGAATGGCGTGCTGAACATCAAGAAGCTTTTGATAAAATCAAGCAATACTTGATCCACCCACCAATCTTGTCTCCCCCAAATGGGAAGAAGCACATGCGCCTGTATATTTTAGCTTCAGATAATAAAATAGGCAGTATGTTAGCACAAGAAGATGAAAATGGCATCGAAAGAGCCATTTATTATTTAAGTAGGATACTCAATGATGTAGAGACTAGGTATAGTGCAATAGAAAAACTCTGCCTTTGTTTATATTTGTCTTGTATCAAACTTAAGTATTATATAAAGCCAGTTGATGTTTATGTTTCGTCTCATTGTGATGTTATCAAACATATGCTATTAAAGCCAATATTGCATAGTCGAATTGGCAAATGGGCTTTAGCCCTTACTGAGTACTCACTGATGTTTCAACCTCTTAAGGCAATGAATGGTCAGATTGTATCAGATCTCATTGTTGACCATGCAGTGGTTGAGAACCCTCAACAATATGTAGAATTGAAGCCTTGGAAGCTATACTTCGATGGTTCGACTCATAGAGAGGGAACTGGTGTTGGGATGCTGATAATTTCTCCTGATGGAATTCCAACAAAGCTCAAGTACAAGATTGAAGGTCCCTTATGCTCCAATAATGAAGCTGAATATGAAGCACTGATTGCTGGACTTGAAGCTTTGTTAGAATTGGGGGCAACCAGAGTCGAAATTAAAGGAGACTCCGAATTAGTGATTAAGCAACTGACGAAGGAATATAAATGTATCAAAGAAAACTTGATCATGTACTTCGTTATAGCGAATAGGTTGCTTAAAAAATTCGAATATGTGGAGCTAAGTCACGTCTCGAGGACCAAGAATCAAGAAGCCAATGATCTGGCACAGTTAGCCTCAGGATATAGGGTATCAAAAGAGAAATTAGAGGAACTGATCGAAGTAAGAGGAAGAGCAATGGCTACCAAGCTTTCCCCAAGTGACTTGGAGAATTCACAATTAGGTTTCGCTAGCAAAGAAGAATTTGAAGTATTAAATATAGACTCTGTGGCAGACACAGATTGGAGGAGTTCAATTGTGAACTATCTAAAAGATCCTTCGACAGACACGGACAGAAAGGTGAAGTATAGGGCCTTGTCATATTTCCTGATGGGGAACGAATTGTTCAAGAAAACTCCTGAAGGAGTCTTGTTGAAATGTTTGGGTGAAGCAGAAGCATACTTGGCTCTTTCAAATGTAAACAGCGGAGCGTGTGGTGCACATCAAGCGGGGCACAAAATGAAATGGCTTCTGTTTCGATATGGAATGTATTGGCCTTCTATGTTAAAAGACTGCATAGAATTTGAAAAAGGGTGTCAAGAATGTCAAGAACATGCAGGTATTCAACACGCTCCAGCAAATGAGTTAAGTCCAATAATAAAACCATGGCCTTTCAGAGGTTGGGCACTAGACTTAATTGGAGAAATTCACCCTAAATCCTCTAAGGGTCAAAGATACATACTAGTAGGAATAGACTACTTCACAAAATGGGTCGAAGCGATACCACTGGCGAATGTGGACCAAGAGGTTGTGATTGAGTGATAAGTGCCAAAATGTTGTTATTTTGAGTATATAATTGTGGCACTTATCGATTCTATTCATTCTGATTTTGTAATAAAATCCCCACTATTGTGTATATATTCACATTATTTAGTTTTCATATGTTTTATATACCGTTTAATAGTTTTTCCTTTGTTTTTATAGGTATTCATGCTTATTGGAGCCTCGAGGAATAAAGTGTCGAAGGCACGGCTCCGATTGCGCGATTTTGGATCAAATAAGCAAGTTTTTTGCAGAGAGCGCCGCTCAGCGGCGTGTAAGCGCGCTTTCCAGGGGCGAACCAAATTTTCCTGGCCGCTAAGCGGCAGCTCTGGCCGCTAAGCGGAGGCCTGTTTACTGTTCTTGATATTTTTGTAATACGTGTAGTCCGCTAAGCGAGATTTGGCCGCTAAGCGGCCGTAGCAGAAATTATGTTTATATTCTTTCATTTGAACCATTTTAGGGTTATGGTTTTGGAGAGTTTTTGGTTCCAACTCCATCATTTTCATTCTTAGATTAGGATTAGCTTAGAAAACAACACTGGGTCATGCACTTGGAAGATCGGAGGTGGATTTCTCATCAACCGGAGCTGACAACCCGCGAGATGTTTGGTTTATCTCTTCTCTTCTTTGTGTATTTCTTTTGTGTTGGGTTTGTTTGTATAGTTACTCGAATCTTATGTATATTTACCGATTATAATGTTATGTTTAACTTGCTTTACAAATCTGTGTTGATGTTATCCTGGATTTTTGCTTTATGCTATGGATTTGGGTTTCTTTAGAGATAAACTGCTTGAATCTTTATCTAGGATGATATTCTGTTGGTTCTGAACTCTAGAGATAGATTTAGAGCTAGCATTCACTGTTTGTATCTGTTCTTAATGCTTTCGTGTTTGAGCGGCGCGCGAGAGATCGCCGACGCGAGAACACGGATGTTCTCGTAGCTTCGCGTTAGAGATAACCTTAGTTATGAGATGATCTCGTTTGTGCTCCAGAGATGGACGCTTATGTGAGAGATACGTGATAACATGGATGAGTATCGTAGGTTGAGTATAACTGGTTGGTAAGTGTATGTTTGTGAAGAGTGAATATATTTACATTCCTGATAAGTTATTTCTCCTCTAAGAATGTGTTTATTCTTTTCCTGTCTATATCTTTTTATCTTTTGTTTATTCAAACCCAAGCTCAAAATCATAGAAACTGTTGAATGGCATTCCACCATCTCTGTGGACGATAATTCACGGATCAATATTTCCAAATCTTTTTTGTTGCTTGCCCTATACTACATTCAACAAAATGGCGCCGTTGCCGGGGATGGTTATGATTGCATCGCAATAGTTTCCGTGGTTTTGAGCTTTGTATATAACGTATATATTGTATAGTTTCAAGTTTATATATTTACTTGTACATGTTTACTTGTTTATGTTCACCATATAGTTACATGTATATGTTACATACAAGTATACTTTTGTTGGTGAATGTTGGTGAAACATGTTGATCTCGGATTAGCTCTTTAATTACAAATCTTCACTTTTCGACTTGCGTATCTAACATTCACCAACTTTTCTCTTTTTGTATAATAATACATGTATGTGTTCATACTTGTATATATGTGTTTGTTTGTGTACATATTTTTATACTTGTGTTTTCTTTTATGTTTGTGAAATTGTTGTATATATTTGTACCTGTAACGTTTGTTGAGTGCTTTGGTTAGGACACTTTCTTTAGGCTTGTGCGGTGAGACATCACCATGGCATGACGAGAGGAGGCTACTTTCCAAACACCGAAACAATAAAGGCGTCGAGCTAACGACGTAAAACAAGCGCTTGTTGGGAGGCACCCCAACGGTTGTAAATTTTGTTTATTTTTATGTTTAAGAGGAATTTAGGTGAAGTGGAAGAAAATTTGAACAGCTGGTGCAGTTCTGATTTTTCTGGTTTTTCTGTCATCCGCTAAGCGAGCCTAGCTCCGCTAAGCGATGACAGTAAAATTTTGTTTTTCTGCTCTGTACCAGTGGGGTTCCCATTCCACTTGGTTCACTCATTTTTTCCACTTTCACCAAGGCTATTTAGTAGTAAATACTAGTTTTATTTTTCTAATTCTTTTATTGGTTTTGTACTCGAATTTTGTTCGGTAATTCGAAGATTTTTGAGGTGATTTTCCAAAGCTTGAGTGTTTCAACTTGCGGATGTATGGTAGGATATTATTTTTGAAGTCGTATCATTCAAGGTACTCATTTATCGCTTTCTATAGCATAACATGTTTAGGAAACTTTTCATTTGTACAATTACCATACCATTCATTCTTTTGCATTACTTGCTTGTTGATTGAATCACTTTAGTTCCCAAACCATAAATGTGAGGAAGCTTTCCATTGTTCATATATGCTGGAGGCCACAATCTTTGTTTTAACTGGATTTTATTATGCTTAATCTTTTGTTTATGTTGATTTTATGAAAGCATGAAAAGGATCAAGGCATTTTGTTTCATTTTGAGCACAACTACCAAAACCAAATAGTCAATTCACCTTGTGAGTGTGTGATCATTTGTTAACCCTTTTGAGATTTTTGTCAATGTCCATGTTGTTTTTGCTAAATGCTTATCTATGAGTGTTTAGTACTCATTTTTGCATGGATGATTGATTCTTTGTTTTCTTGAACCCTCAACCATGATTTTTGGTATGAATTTTTACCTTGCCTAGAAAGTAGGGAGTATTCACATGATGGTGTGGTTGAATTCAAGTTGGGGAGAGAAATGGTTGATACTTATTTGGTTGTTGCTATGAGGTTGAAAAGAAAGAAAAAAAGTGAAAATAAAGAAAAGAAAAAGAAAGAAAAAAGAGAAAAAGTTTTGAAAAAGAAAAAGAAAAGAGGAATGAATAATTGTGCTAATAAGTATTGTGATTGGTTTGAGAAACTTGTGGTTAAGGAAGAAGTTTAATTGAGATTTTGTTGTTTGAATCTTTGGTGGATTGATCACTCCCTTAGGTTTAAGCAAGTTTTTGTTTCGATTAGCCTTAGGACTTATCCCTTGTTTATTAACCAAGCCACATTACAACCTTGAAAAGTCCTTGTGATTCTTGCTTTTGTATCTTCAATGTGATTTTTAGATGAATGCATAATTTAATCCTTTGTTTGCAAGATTGTTGGATGAGTGTTAAAAGTCCTTCACCTTTGTGTGTTCTTCATCCATTGATGAATGTTTGCTAGGTGTGATTCATGATGTGAGCATGTATTGGTTTAGAATGTTTTGTATGATTTTTGTACTTAGGATTAGTTTCATTTACATATTGTCGTTGTAGGATAGTGGTAAGTATTTACTTTGTTTATACATTTTTGTATTGAGCCATACATTTGTTTTTGGTTTTCAAAACTTGTTGATTCACAATTCTTTGGTTTATTACTTTTGATTCTTTGATTTATTTGACATTGTTTGAGGACAAACAAAGTTTTAAGTTGGGGAGAGTTTGATAAGTGCCAAAATGTTGTTATTTTGAGTATATAATTGTGGCACTTATCGATTCTATTCATTCTGATTTTGTAATAAAATCCCCACTATTGTGTATATATTCACATTATTTAGTTTTCATATGTTTTATATACCGTTTAATAGTTTTTCCTTTGTTTTTATAGGTATTCATGCTTATTGGAGCCTCGAGGAATAAAGTGTCGAAGGCACGGCTCCGATTGCGCGATTTTGGATCAAATAAGCAAGTTTTTTGCAGAGAGCGCCGCTCAGCGGCATGTAAGCGCGCTTTCCAGGGCCGAACCAAATTTTCCTGGCCGCTAAGCGGCAGCTCTGGCCGCTAAGCGGAGGCCTGTTTACTGTTCTTGATATTTTTGTAATACGTGTAGTCCGCTAAGCGAGATTTGGCCGCTAAGCGGCCGTAGCAGAAATTATGTTTATATTCTTTCATTTGAACCATTTTAGGGTTATGGTTTTGGAGCGTTTTTGGTTCCAACTCCATCATTTTCATTCTTAGATTAGGATTAGCTTAGAAAACAACACTGGGTCATGCACTTGGAAGATCGGAGGTGGATTTCTCATCAACCGGAGCTGACAACCCGCGAGATGTTTGGTTTATCTCTTCTCTTCTTTGTGTATTTCTTTTGTGTTGGGTTTGTTTGTATAGTTACTCGAATCTTATGTATATTTACCGATTATAATGTTATGTTTAACTTGCTTTACAACTCTGTGTTGATGTTATCCTGGATTTTTGCTTTATGCTATGGATTTGGGTTGCTTTAGAGATAAACTGCTTGAATCTTTATCTAGGATGATATTCTGTTGGTTCTGAACTCTAGAGATAGATTTAGAGCTAGCATTCACTGTTTGTATCTGTTCTCAATGCTTTCGTGTTTGAGCGGCGCGCGAGAGATCGCCGACGCGAGAACACGGATGTTCTCGTAGCTTCGCGTTAGAGATAACCTTAGTTATGAGATGATCTCGTTTGTGCTCCAGAGATGGACGCTTATGTGAGAGATACGTGATAACATGGATGAGTATCGTAGGTTGAGTATAACGGGTTGGTAAGTGTATGTTTGTGAAGAGTGAATATATTTACATTCCTGATAAGTTATTTCTCCTCTAATAATGTGTTTATTCTTTTCCTGTCTATATCTTTTTATCTTTTGTTTATTCAAACCCAAGCTCAAAATCATAGAAACTGTTGAATGGCATTCCACCATCTCTGTGGACGATAATTCACGGATCAATATTTCCAAATATTTTTTGTTGCTTGCCCTATACTACATTTAACATTGAGTTTATTCAAAAACACATCATATATAGATTTGGAATCCCAGAAAGTGTAATTACAGATCAAGGATCAGTGTTCACTGGGCGAAAGATGCAAGACTTCGCCCAAGAAATGGGTTTCAAGTTGCTTACTTCTACACCTTACTATGCTCAGGCAAATGGACAAGTCGAAGCAGCGAATAAGATAATAATTGGTCTCATAAAGAAACATGTGGGAAAAAAGCCTAAGAGTTGGCACAAAACCCTGGACCAAGCGCTTTGGGCTTGTCGAACATCTCCAAAAGAAGCCACAAACACTACGCCCTTCCAATTGACATTTGGACATGACGCAGTACTCCCAGTTGAGATATATTTGCAGTCAGTTCGGATACAAAGATAGGCAGAAATCCCTCCTAACATGTATTGGGAGTTGATGATGAATGAATTAGTAGATCTGGGCGAAGACAGACTTCGAGCATTGGAGATGATAAAAAGACAAAAAGAAAGAGTGTCTTGAGCATACAACAAAAAGGTGAAAGGTAAAACTTTTATCAATAATGACTTAGTTTGGAAAGTTATTTTACCTATAGATCGAAAGAATCAAGCACTTGGTAAATGGTCCCCACACTGGGAGGGACCCTTTCGAATCTTGAAAGTATTCTCGAATAACGCTTACGAGATAGAAGAGCTAGCAGAAGATCGCAGGATCCTAAGAGTAAACGGGAAGTATCGGAAGAGATACAAACCAAGCATGCACGAAGTAAAGATTACAAAAACGTAGATATTTGAAGTATACTACGTAAGCCAAAATGGTTGAACTAACACCAAAATGGCTTTGTGTTCAAACGAACAGGCATGGCAAATAAAGTAAGAAGACGAAGAAACTTCAAAACATCTTCCATTAATACTAAGAGGAGTACATTCATTACAGAAAAGGTGGTTCCCAAAACATTGAAGGTTACAAAGAGGGAAAAAAAACTAAAACAAATAAAAACCTAAACTAAACCACCTCCTAATTGATCCTTTGATCTAAGCCTTCTAGGGGAAACAGGGGCAAGCTCTCTGCCTCGAACATGTCCATGGAGCCAGAGTTTCACATCCTCCTTACTATTCCCTTTTTGAGGAATATGTAAGACAAGAGCCTTCCATATGGAAGACACGTTACGGCCCTTTGACGAGCAGCAGCCATAGAAACTGCTTCGACAAGCCCTTTGAAAATCATTAAGGGGAAGTTGATTTTCTTCCCACGAAGGGCACAGAGGATGAATTACAAGTCCTCCACCATGATGCTGTTTTGATCATGGTTTCATGGATAAAAGTTGCCCACGAGCAGTTGATGCCAAACCCTGATGACTTTGGCGCTGTAAGGATCGTTGTCCATAAGAGTCCTCAACAGAAGATTAGTCGTCATGTTGAAGTTGTTGTCATCAAAGGTCTCACCAGAGTTGTTACATCTCATCAAGTTAGAGATGGTGGAAGGAGTGATTCTGATGTGGGCATGTCGAACCTCAGAAACTATAGTAGTTCTGCCCTCCGGATCTATGCGCAGAGACGCAAACATCCAGAAATCTGCTAGCATGTTGGGATAAACAGGTCCCTCTAAGATTTCATAATAGAAATCGAGTTCTTGATTGGCAAAAAGAGCACTGATGCTTATGAAGTGTTCATCAAACTCCTCTTCATAGAGTTTGAACTCCTTTTTTATGCAAGATCTAATGCTATTGTAGGTAAGAGGTTGCGCCATGTGGAGAAGAGAAAGTTTGAAAAAGGGTTTTTCTTTTAAACTCTGTGTGTTGAGAAAACGGAAGAAGAGAAACAAAGTCTGGAACAAAAGTTTGAAGCAAGTGTGAAGGAAGAAGTGTAATGTTAATCCTTTATATAGACCTGGGGCAATAAAGGGACAGTTCAATTTTAATGATTGATTAGACTGCGTTTAGTATTCCAAAGAGAAGTTATGGCTTCCGCCGTTTCCCGCCTTGGGAAGTTGAGATGTAATCATGAAAAACTGGTGCACGCACGTCTTAAAGAGACGTTTTGAAGAAAGTGACGTCATCACTTAATGTGTGCTGTGTGAATATGAACGCCTGAGTGGCAATTTTGATGATGTATCCGTGTGGATTAATATAACCGGTGTGATGTGGATATGTGACCGAGTTATATTGTTGTTGTTGTTGTTATGTAATCGAGTCGTTTGTATGCACAGCATAACATTTCAATACGTTAATGGCGGAATGATGTTAACAGATGGCCTGCGGGCATGGTTACCAGTAGGAGCTTAATGCTCGGTAACGGTATATTAGCCTGAGTGGCAAGAGGTCATCAGTGGGAGCTGCATGCTCGATGACGACAGCCTGCGGGCTTCCTGAGTGGAATAAAGTCCCAGCATAATGCTTGGCAGGTGTATTTGTCATAATGACAAGGAGGAGTTTTACTCCGGATTTGGTACCACATGCATACGCATAGTCGAGTCTCATTCATCATCGTCAGTCTTTATAATTTATATTATCATTCATGTACCGCATTACTTATATATTGATTGTGGTTGACTTATTGGATTATCTTGTTATATGATTCTTAATGATATTTGTGGGCATTACTATATTGATCATGCTTTCATTATGAATTATTCTCACCCTTCTGCCTTAATGTTACCTACTCGTGGGTAATGTGCAGGTGATCCGCAAGTGTAGGTGCTCTCTTTGTAGTCGTCCGTTTTGGTGTCGTCCGCTCGTGATACGTAACACCTAGGGGGGATCGAACACTTATTTTGTAGATAATGCTTATATGATCTTTTTGATGTATATTTGATCGTTTAGATGCATTCGTATTATGTATTTTGGATACCTTCTCATGCGATGTATTTTGGAAGAATGTTGTGGATATTTTGTTTACCGATGCATTTATATAAGTGTGAATACATTCAGGTGTTTATGTGTATCCGTCCTCTTTGATTATTTGTGTTACGCATCTTTTGCGAGTATGTTATGTTTGGTTATGTGGTTACTTAAGTGTAACGCCCTAATTGTTTTTATGGATTTAATTTTTATACTCTGATATTTGTACCTATATGCCTGGGTAGAATTGGGGTGTTACACTGAGGCACGTTGTTTGTTTAACCCTTAGCCTTTCTATCCATCCTTTACTTTATGTTTATCCTTTGTGAACCCCGTTGAGCCTCAGCCTTTTTGTTTGAATTAAACTCCTGTTCATCCGTAACTATACACTTCTTACCATTTTTCGGCATGATTGTTGTAAATTATAAAGTGTGCAAAAAGCTAAGTTTGGGGTTGCAATTCGTAGAAAGAGAGCAAGTGCGTAAAAATAATAATAATAATAATAATAATAATAATAATAATAATAATAATAATAAAGAAAAAAGAAGAGAAAAGCACTTGCAGTGACTAAAGACTCGAACATGCTCATGGAAAAAATTGAGTGAAGAATCAAAGTGAACCCCCAAGTTATTAGTGAAAAAAAAAGAAGAGAAAATAACATGAATGCCGAATCCGAACCCTTTGTTTTTCATCCGTTTATCTATCCTACCGTACCTAAGCCCTGTTACAACCCAAAAGACCTCATAAAGTGTGTGGAATCTGTTTGTGTAGTGAAGATAGAGTAAATTCAAAATTAAGAGTTGATATTGCATACTTTGGTACTGTGAGTGCAAACACTTTAACCCCGAGAGATCTGGTGAGAGTGTGAAAAAGCTTGTAGGTAAAGAAGCGCTCTGATGTGAAAGTGTGGTAGATAGTTCGATTCAGGAAACCATAAGCTTGATCGGGAAGGAAAAATCCAAGTTGCGAAAGACACAAGTTGTATTGTGGAGAAGAGAAATTCGTGGGTGACCTCTGTTTAGTCTCAATACATTACTTGAGGACAAGCAATGAGATAAGTTTGGGGTTGTGATCGGTCACCATTTCTATTAAGTTTTGTCTTTCATCCGGCACAAATTTATCATCTCGGTAACACATTCAGTTGTTTTATTGCTTTTTAAGTTAAGTTTATCATATTTACTAATTTATAGTATTGCATTACAGTTGGTTTAAAGTTTATGTCAAAAGATCTTATTTATGCCTTTGTTTGGTAGTGTTAGTGTTATAGGTTGATGCGTGTGATCATAGGAACTTGTGGCGCGCACGAGTGGATGAAAAGAAGCCGAAAATGCAAGTTTGAACCAAAGTCAGAGGATCAACACGGGCGCCCGCGTGCAGAAACACGACCCGTGTTGAAATGTGGCTGGAAATGCAAGTTTGAACCAAAGTCAGAGGATCAACACGGGCGCCCACGTGCAGAAACACGGGCGCCCGCGTGCAGAAACACGGCCCGCGTGCAGAGACAAGGGCGCCCGCGTGCAGAAACACGGCCCGTGTTGATGAGCGCGGGCTGAATATATGTTTATAAGTTTCCTCACTCAAATGGGATCATTAAGGGTATTCTTGGCATTGGTTTCAACCTAAATGGAAGATTGATTATAAAAACAACTTGAGGGCAAGAGAGAAGACACTTTTGACAGATTAGAGAAAAGAATACAATAGAAGATTGGAGAAAGCAAGGGTTTGGGAGAGAAGAAGGTCTTCATGAACGGAAGCAATTGAAGATTCAATCTCCTCCAATTTCTTGTAATGTCTTTATTCATTATTGAGTTTTCTTTGATTACCATGAGTAGCTAAACCCCCCAATGCTAGGGGGTGGCTCTGATTTCACTTTGTAATGACTCCGAGTTTGCAATTGCGATAACTATCATGTTTTCAATTATTAATTTATTCTCTTGATGTTTTTAAAGCTTTTGCTTTCAGACAAATTGGAATTGATCTATGATTATCATTTAGGCGGACCACCAATGATAATGCTTTCATGAGAATATGCTATAATAGATATTACCTAGGACTAGGAATACCTTATAGCAACAGAATATTCTTGATAACTAATTGCTTGATTTCATTGTAAATTTCTAAGGACTTAGGGTTTAGGATGAAGGATCAAAGGTTTTTTCACTAAGGACTTAAGATCAAACAACGTTAAGAACCGGTAATTGATTATTGAAAATAAGTTGTTGCAATAGAAATTTCAGAGTTGTTACATTGTCAGTTATCCATTATCCCTAGCATGTTACTCATATTTGTTACAAAGTCAATTTTATTTACTGCTTATTTTACTTTTCGCTAAGTGATAATCACCAAACAAAACCCAATTGAAGTTTTTGTTTAATTGAACTTTGAATTGAACTCATTATTCCTGCGCAGTCCCTGAGATCGATATTCGGGGAATTTTCCCTATTATTACAAGAGGCAAAATAGTACACTTGCTATTTTACCAATCAGCGAAATATTATCAATATTCATTATGGCCTTGAGGAAGCTGAGAGGATCAGTCTGTTTGAGTTGCTCCAACTCTGAAGGGGTAGGCTTTGCTGGGGCAGGCGTTGAAGTAGTTTCAGGAGAAACTATGGTCCCAAAGGTTGAAGTTTCGTGAGGGCCAGCTGTGGCTAGTTTGGAAGTTTCCTCTATAGCATCTCATTCAGATACAGTATCCTCACTTCCAGTTGGGTGTTCAGCTGCATTGTTACTACCTGAACACTGACGATCTGCCCCCATATTTTCGCTTTTATGGGTAGGAGGAGAATCATCAGTTGAATGGCTTTCTTCAACTGGCATATTAGGAATAATGGTCGCTAAGGGCTGAGCATCTTCGACAACTGGCGAAAGCACATGAGATTTGTCTGCATTGAGTAATTAGAACACATTATGATGGGAAGATTGCAAGAAATCTGTTTGTCATAAGAAAGAACATACACTTACCTTGGAGATTATCAAGGTCGATGGTAAGGTTGAAGGCTTTGAGATCAGAAGTGGTTGTGCCAGCATCATCCTATAACCATAAGGTAAAATGTTAACTTAATTGTTTAAGTTAAAATTTATAGAAATGATTATGTTGTGAAATCCAAATACCTTGGTTGGAATGTTATCTGGGCTCGAGTTGTGACTTTCTACAACCAGAACGTTACTACCACCTTTCAAAGGTGATTCTTCGGAAGATACCTTATCAGCCGGTAAAGTAATCTTCGAAGAACCAGACCCCTTTTCTTTGCCTGAAGGAGTGACAGTCTTCTGTTTTTTCTTATGTCCTTGCCTGGTGCGAGGAGGAGATTTGTCTTCATCGTCTGAAACAACTGTTTGAGAATCTTTTCGCTTCGAATGTACCGGAGGTTTCGAAGTCTGAAGAATATGAATTGAGCAAAGTGAGTACTATCCACAGAAATGTACCAATTGGAATATAAAATGCGTATATACCGTGGGTTTCTTGCCGGTCGTGGTAGAATCACTCCTACTTGTCTTGTTGCTCTTCGAAACTCCAGAATCCTTTTGTACAGCAGCTTCTTTGATCTTTCTCTTTCGAGCAACGGCTGTAGTTGAAACTGGAATCAGTATTTCAGCCAAAAGAAAGAAGATTTAGTCGAAAGTTGTCTAAACCCAAACCTTCAGGTATTGGAGTCAAGACACGAACATGTTCAAGATCTATATGAAGATGTCCTTTGAAAGTATCCAGGGTATGCTTAGTCGGGACCACTCGTTCAACGTGTTTTTTAGTGCTTTCCTGAAGAATTTTAAAAGCGTTCCCACACATGAACCAGTCTGGGAAAGGAGGGCTTAAAGCCACACCAAAATCAGCACTTGGCAGTGGAGGGAATTTTGTAGGATTAAGTTTGAAAGCCACTTCATAACGCAGTTCTGGTCGAATAGACGAGGGCAGTTTCAACTTATCCAGTTTAGCAGAGAACTTTTCGCATAAAATAACTGCAGCTTCACGAACGGTCCGACTAAGATCATCAGGCCTGTAGATAGTCTCAAAGAATTTTTGAAAGGCTTGTATTTCTTTAATATGGGTTGAAGTACCTTTGCGAAAGTTTTCCTGCACATCAACAAAAGCTTCAGTTAGTTCTCGAGTAAGGCTCTCAGCATCGAAGATTTGCATGGTGTAGTAATCTGTCCACCATTGTTGGAAATCTGGAGTAGAATAAAAGGCGGGTTCGAAAGGAATAGGAGAGATATTGGTAACACCAGTGTATCTGGCGATTTTTGATTCACACTCATCTTCAGCAAGATACAAAGTATGTAGACACATATGGTTCCTTTTCTCATACAGGCATTTGGGTTTTATTTGAACCAATCCAAATTGTCTCGATACCAGATTTGGTTGGTAGCAGAGAAGAACACATTGGCCTTTGGAGGGTCGAAGACGGTGATAGAATAGCCTTGGGGTAAGAAAAGCTTCCTAAATAATCACGGATTCAGTCTGTTGATCTGGGGACATTGCTGGAAACCTTCGAGTGAACCATTCAGGACCCACTGTCCTTTGTACGAATGGAGCCATTGAAGGTCTAAATTGATAACACTGAGCAAACATCATGACATATGCTAAAAAGTGTTCACGAAGCTTCCCAGTTTCTTCTTTAGGAGTTAGCAAAGCCAACCTGGTTCCTTCTACAGCTCGATTTTTGATGTTTGGATCTTCTTCGTTGACAGTACCTCGAAATGGGAGGTGAGCTTCGAAAGTAGCATTAAGCCACGGTTGCAAAAACCAGAAAGGACCAGCAAAGAGCAGAGATCCTGATTCATAATTCTTAACAAGGTCTGTTGCTTCACCTAGGTTCTCATAGAGAAACCCTAGAATTAACTGGCTTAGGTTTAGTTGTGTTCCAGCATGTAGTTGATTGGCCATACAAAGATACCTCTTTGCTACCTGTATGGACCTAGAGCAGAAAACGCACCTCGAGAGCCATAAGGCTAAGAAAGCAATATGCTCTTCATCTGAGACTACCTCATTGTTTTCGTCATGATATTGTTGAATGAACGCAGTGTAAGTAACTGTTGCTTCGCTGAAGTTAATGGTATCGGTATCCATGACATTGGGGTCAAAGGTCTCTCCGGTTGGTCGAAGTCCCGTGATAGCAGCTATGTCGAAAAGAGTGGGGGTGACCATTCCACACGGAAGATGGAAAGTGTTATGGGAAGCGTCCCAGAAATGAACTGATGCTACTAACATGGTTTGGTTATACTCTAAACCAGTCTTGGACAGTTAGATTAAATCGTAAATGCCCAGTTGTTTCCAGAAAGAAGCCTTGTGTTTCTTTACTCTTGCTAGCCAGGCGTAGTACAATTCAGGGTCTTTTGCTAAGGGAATTGACCTAAAAACCTTCACAAAATTGGTTACATAGTTTAACCTAATTTTCTCTAGGGCTGAAGGGGTTACGGTCGAAGTGTCTTCTGCACCATCAGGATCTGCTAAGATAGGACGACCATCTTCATCTATTTTGTTCTTACTAACTTAAGGCCTAGTTTTATAATAAGCAGGAAAGAATTTATTCAGAGAAGAGTTAGTTTCTCCTGGTAAAGGACCCATGAAGGCATGAGTTTTTCCAGAAAGTTCAAAGGGAATGATTACCTGAGAAGCGTAAATGGCGTGCACTTCTGCAGTATTTGGGTTTGGTATGTATTCTTGATCCCCCATCTGTGTAGATTTCTGAAGTTTCAAAGCGGGTTGAAGAACGTTTGAGGAAGACGCCATGAGTAAGTTTGATTTGGGAAATGGGTTTGAATGGAACCAGAGACGTTCTTTCCTGTGAAAAGAATGAGGAAGTAGAGGTGAAAGTTATATGAGAGTATGAGTTCAGGTATTTAAAGGTTTAACGGAAACCCTTGCAAATCTTTTGGGTAAAAGCCAAGAGACACGCGGCAGACGTTGATTTAATCCAACGGCGGTCGAATAGTTATTAGCTTTACTCCTAGTATGTAGGAGTAATGATCATGAAGTAAGACCAGAACGTCGGAATGTAAGTTATGAATAGACATCTTTGAAAATGACAAGACGTTTTGGAAACAAAGTCATAAATGATTATGACGTCAATCAATAGTCTCGGAACTCTAAAACGAAATCTTATTACAACAAGAAACGCCTATTTCTCTTGTCTTTTTCGAAACAGGCATTTATTGGGGGCAATTTGTTAGCTGAAGATTTCGTTTGGAAAGAATGTCCTTCGAAGGTCTGAAATTCGAAGGAGATGGTTACTGATGATCATCTTTGAAGATAAAAATGGCTATTGATGGCCATGCTTCGAGAATGATGTTTAAGTTGGAACAAAGATAGTTAGCACTGAAGTTAAATTCGAAAAGAATAGTCTTTGGGACTTAGACGTTTTTGCGAAATATGCGAAGTACTGAAGCTTAGTGTGGTTTCGTGGTATTCTCGACTCTGATTATGTTGCCACGCGTCGAAAGAAGATTCAGGTGGGATGATTTGAATTTCGAAGTAGTTTTATGTAACCGCACGAAGACAGATGGCATCCCTGGATTTTCTGCGGGCAACGTGGCATTAGATTAGTGTAGGACCGTTAGGGTCGAAACTAGTATAAATAAGGGTCTTAATGTTAGGATTCCGTGTGTTCATTTTGTACAAATCACTCACATATTACTCAAGTATCAAGTGTTAAGAGAAAGAGTTCGCTGAGAAATGTACGTATGACACCAACACCATTTAAAATACATGTGTATTTTCCTTTATTCAAGTATCTTTCAATATTACTGCGTTTCATTTACTTTCTGTTATTTACATTCCTGCACTCTTTATTTTCATGTCATTTATCTTCGAAGCATTTAACCTTTCTGCACTTTAAGATTCTTGCACCTTTACAGTTTTGTCTTATATTTTATCTTTAACTCACTTTTCACTGGTGTTATATTTACGTGTATAATAAGGTGATTGCTAATCTTTATTTCTTTGCTCAAGTATTTCTTATTTCGAGACACATCAATCATAGACATAATTCGAACTATCAGGAATAACAACCTTTTTGACTATGTCCTAGGATCAATCTAGTCGATTATGCGAGTAACCAAATCATATTTATTATAGTTTAGAAGACTAGCGGTTGTTTACCGGAAATCACCGTAAACAAAACCCTAATTTAGAAACTTCTTGAATTGTTGATTTTTGATCTTTCTGTCGCACGCTCGCGAAAAATGAACAGAGTCGCCACCAATATATTTATCCCATAAGGGAAAGGAATATCAGAAAACCTAGCAAAGGAAGGAACAAGGTCTTGCGACCAGAGAATCAATGTACGGGAGTCGGTTACGCGAGGGGAAGGTATTAGCACCCCTCGCGCCCATCGTACTCGATGGTATCCACCTATGTTTGTTTCTATCTAAAGGGTGTTATCTATGTCTATGTCTACATGCGATGAATGCAAAAGAAATACGGGGAAAAGAAGGAATATTTACAAATGTGCTCGTTCAAGCCCCGCGACTTGATGCCTACGTATCCTTTTCAGGAATCAGAGCGCCGTAGTTCGGCTCCATAGTTTTGTTTGTTTTTGTGTTTTTTAGTTGGGCGGCGTTAACGTTCGCGCTCTTGCACAAGGGGACAGCCTAGGATGCAATGGAGCGGAAATAACGGTGCCCTCAAGAAAGCGAGAGAAGAGAGAGAGAGTTTGAGTGTTTCGAGGAAATCCCTTAAGCAAGGGAAACTCGAGTTACTCTTTGGTTTGTGTTTTTTAGAGGTTGGGAACTTACGCCTGAATGGAACCCTTAAGCAAGGGAGCTCCAAGCACTCGAACATCCCTTAAGCAAGGGAAGTTACAAGCTTCCATTCCCTTTTTATTAGTCAAAGTATTTATTAGTCATTTTTTATGAGTTTTCTTGGTATTTTTTAACGGGAGTTTATTCAAGTATTTTTAAATGGATTAAAGTTGAAAAGAAAAAGAACTAGCCTAAGAGAACTAGCCTAATATGAATGGGGAATTCTACTTATTATTATCATGAAAAATAAAGTGGTAAGTAGAATATTGAAAATGGCATGAAAAAGAACAAGTCAAAATATAGCACAAAAAGTGAATTAAGAGTACTATTATTTTTATGGTTTTTATGAAAGAAATGAGTTCAAAAGATTAATGTCAAAATTACCTAAAAAATCTACTATTTTTATGAGTTTTTATTGTGAAAAATATCAATTAAAGTGACCAAGATTAATTCCTAAAAATATCTAAAAGTCTAACAAATTTTATCGATTATTTTCTATGTCAAAAATTAGCACTAAGGTCTAAAATTAGAAGAAAATTAGTATTATTATACCTAAAAGAGATTGGTAAAAATCTAATTAAAAGGACCTAAAATTCTAGCTATTAAAAGAAATAGAAACAGGGGGGTGTGAATTGAATTATATGGTGTGAACGAAATTCAGATGTATGCTGAGTAAAACACAGGCCCAATCAAAGTAAAGGCCCATGGGAGTAGTTTTTTATTCCAGATTCTCTTATGCCAAAAAGTGCATGGGCTATGGCAGGGGTGCAGCGTTTCAGGCCCAAGGGAAATGTTATTCAGATTTTTGTTAATGATTTTGTTGCAAGAAAAAATGATAATGGGCCTAAGGGGTGGTGATTAGTAATTCGGTGCCAAGGCCCAATGTAGTGTTATTATTCAATTATCAGAAAATAAAGAAAATTAAAAATTTAAAAAAAAGTGGTTCAAGGAAACGGTGCATTTTGGATGCAATTAAGATTCAGAGTCAAAATTGCGACTCTTCGCATTCCTTCCTCTCTCTCTTACTCTCGCACCTTTCTTCTCGCCGGAAATCGCCCTGAGGCGGTGGCAACAGCGGCGATGATTTCAACCATGAAATTAACACTATCTCCCTAAGCTTCTCGACCTCCTATATCCCTGACCGGTCCTCGTTTCCTCGAATCCCCTCTCAAATCTCTCTAATTCAAACCAAAACAGAACCCTAACTCTTAGCAAAACGATATTAAACGGCATCAGACGCGAAATCACCCTCAAGGCCTTAGGGTTCTTATCCACCACGGAGAAACGCACATCATAGCATCAAAGAATGAACAATAATGCGCAAACATGAAGGTGAAGGAAGCTTACCGGTGGCGGAGATTCTTGGCGGTGCTCGAAGGGAAAAGAAAGTACCAGAGGCAACTCCAATCAGGTAATGGCTTCGAATTCCTTCATTGTTCATCCCCCTCGCTTCACTTCTTCTACTCTTTCTTCTTCTTCTTTATTCTTCTTTTGGAATTTTCTGCTGCGTCCTGTTGTGTTGTTCTTGAGAGTAATTGAGATGAGAGCGTGAGTGAGTGAGATTGTAAAGCTTTACACAGAGTTATTTAGAGAGCATGGAGATGGTTGTTAAGGGATGAAGGTTGAGCTCGTTTGAAGGAGTTTCAGAGGTTGAAACTCCAACAATGGCGATGATGAGCTTTGGTGAAGGTGAGGGAGAGAGATGAACAGTGGAAATGGCGTGTGGTTGAAGTGATTGAAGGTGATGGATGAATGGTGGTGGATGAGCGTGGGAAGAGAAGAGGTGAAAATGGCGTGTGGAATTGTGGAAGGTGATGATTATGGAGATTGAAGAGAGAAGAAGCAGAGAGTGAGAAGAGAGAAAGGATGAAGAAGATTGAGGGTGGAAAATGACGTGAGCCTTTGAATTGTGGAGGGAGAGTGTTTATATAGAGAAGGTGAAAGTTGAGAACTTTGAATCTGAGCCATAGATTGAAGAATTCTGTTACAAGTTGAAGGGCGAGATTGAATCAGCTCTGAGGTTAGTTTTTATTCTGATTTTCTGTTTTCTGATAATCCAATTCTTCTTCTCTTTTCTGTTTTTGAGTTATCCGTTTTCTGTTATTGGTTGTTGGTAATTCTGTTAGGAGGTTATAAAGCTGTTAGATGTTAGTTGTGGACTTAGGAAAGTTTGTTAGGAAATTCTGTTAGAGCGGTTAGAAGGTAGTTATGGAAAGTTAGTTATGAAAACAGTTAGGGTGATTGGACTGTTATAGAAATTGGTTAGGATAGGTTAGTAGACACTTAGTTTGTTATAGGTTGGTTGGGATTTGAGTGTGAGATGCAGTGAGGTTAATTCAAATTAGTTGAAGCTGAAGTCTTGTTGGATTCTCTTGTGAAGTGTATTGGCAAAGCTGTATGTATGTATAGATGTGACTCTGATTTGAATGGCTGTTTGTGATATCCCTGACTATTTTTCTTCTAATTTTTGTATTTAAAACTTGGGGCTGACTGGGTGGATGGGGTTTTGAACTGTTTGATTTGTATTTGGTTTTGTTGGCAGTTACGGATTGGAGGTTGCTTGTTTGGGAATATAATTGTGCAGGGGCTATTTTTTTGGTTCGGTTATGTTTTATATGGTGTGAGTTTCGATGCTGACTGGTTTAATTGCAGGGCTTTAGTGCAGGGCTGCTGTATGTGAATGGTTCGTAGCACTTGTTCAGCTTGGTCACATTGTAGAGCTTCGGTTCGGACTTTTAACCAATCTGGTGCGAGTTCAATACCAATGGAGAATTTGAATTTATGCGCTTCAGCCATGAGGAACGAAATCTCCGCGACTACCGCCTGACTCTGAACTGTGTTGCTGCTGTAACTCGTAGGTCCTCTTCGAACTGCTTTTTCTTTAAATGAACTTGGTTAATGTACATGTAGTTGATGCGAACCGAGCATGTTACACTTAGAACACTGTTTTGAGATCTATGAACATGAATGCCTTTCCCTTTTTTGAATTATGCTGGAATTTAGTAGGGTATGCAAGGACTTTTTTGGTTTATATTATGCTGACTGTTTTGAATGTATGGTTTTGAAAATTGTTAGAATGCTGATGTTGTTATAACTTATATATACAGGTGTATTTTGAAGGAATTTGGAGTACAACATGTATGCTGTGGCTGGGACTTGAATAGCGCGTTTCTGACTCGGGAATTTCTTGGACGTGAATGGGAATGAAGGTCACCACTCAAGATGAAAAGAGAGAGTTTTAGGAGGGACTAGAATACATGGAGTCAAAGTCAAATATCTGAGGTCAATGGTCAACAGTTGACCGAAAGTCTACTATAGCATTTTATCTTCTTCTTTTTTCTTTTTGTAATTCTTGTTGTAAGGCTTTGTAATGGTGTAATTTAGAATTTTGAGTTGTAATGGATATGTGATGACAGAATTTGAATAGTTTGACTTTCATGTAGATGTTGACTTTTGATTTGGGTGTTGACTTTTGTTAACTTTTGTTGACTTTCCATGTGACTAGATTTTCAAGTAACCAATTCAAATCCTCCGGAATCTTTGTAATCTTGAACTTTACCTCCATTATGCCTCACTTAAAATTTCAATCTTCATATTCTTCAATTAGCCAAACTTGAATCAAGTGATAAATTTGTGGCGTCATATCTTCATCTTGCAAACTTGAATGAAAAGCGATGACGAGGCTTGAGAGGAAACAACCCTGGCTCATAAGATGCTCAGTTGAACCCTTCAATTTCATAGTCTAATGCCCAAGAGTAACCAGATGAATCACGTTGGATAGAAGTAGAAATTCTAATTCCCAAGATCCTTGATCCCAAGCCAAATTTATTGATTAATGATGCATGATGTGTTAGATGACCTAATAAAAGATATTTACATGAATGCAAAGTCTAAGCCAGTTAGAAATTAAAAGGGTAGGACAAATTTGGGGTATGACACTTTCCTTGATGAACCATGATCAATTCTTGATCAAATGGTGAATGATACTTCAATATGAGGATTTTGACAAAAAATCAGGAGTTTTGACTGTACTTTGACCACAGTTGACTTTTAGGTCAAACCAGTCGACTGTTGACTTTCTGAACAATTGAGTGATCAATCTTTTGAATTAATACCTTGATTTGAATTTGAACAAGAGAAACAGTATGGGCAAATTTTGGGGTATGACAGCTGCCCCTGTTCAATTTTCTTAAACCTGAAGATGTAGAGTGGTATGTATGTTAGTCGGTATCTGAAGGTTGAAGAGGATTGAACACTAGAATACCTAGGAATTTGCCCTAGCTGATGATGAAGGGACTTTTGTCGAAGATGGGCTTAAAGATGCCATCCAGGTGCATGATTTGAGTGTGAAGTGAATTAATTTTAGTGACTATATTGTCATGATTGTTTCTGAACTGAATACCGGGATTAGATATGTGACTTAATCGTTGTGACTCCATTGTCGTGACTTCATCGTCGTGATGCCATTAACGTGACTCTGTTGTCGTGATTCTATTATCGTGACTCAGTTGTCGTGATTCCATTATCGTGACTCAGTTGTCGTGATTCCTTTATCGTGACTCAGTTGTCGTGATTCCTTTATCGTGACTCAGTTGTCGTGATTCCTTTATCGTGACTCAGTTGTCGTGATTCCTCTATCGTGACTCAGTTGTCGTGATTCCATCATCGTGACTCAGTTGTCGTGATTCAATTATCGTGACTCAGTTGTCTTGATTCCTTTATCGTGACTCAGTTGTCGTGATTCAATTATCGTGACTCAGTTGTCGTGATTCCTTTATCGTGACTCAGTTGTCGTGATTCCATCATCGTGACTCAGTTGTCGTGATTCAATTATCGTGACTCAGTTGTCTTGATTCCTTTATCGTGACTCAGTTGTCGTGATTCAATTATCGTGACTCAGTTGTCGTGATTCCTTTATTGTGACTCAGTTGTCGTGATTCCATCATCGTGACTCAGTTGTCGTGATTCAATTATCGTGACTCAGTTGTCTTGATTCCTTTATCGTGACTCAGTTGTCGTGATTCAATTATCGTGACTCAGTTGTCGTGATTCCTTTATTGTGACTCAATTGTCGTGACTCCATTATCGTGACTCAGTTTTCGTGATTCCATTATCGTGACTCAGTTGTCGTGGTATTTTCTGAATTGAGTGTTATGATTAAGTCTGTCTCTTTCTTTGATCGTGTCAGCACCGTTCGTGGTACCTGAATTAGATTGATATGATCGTGTCTACACCGTTCGTGATGATAGAATTAGATCTTTGAAAATTTGGAGATATTGTTTATCTGCTTGTACCTGTATCCTGAAAAAGGTAAAGTTAGTCTTTATGCAATGTCATGATGCATGCATTATGTGATGAGTCTCTCAAAATAAATGAGAAACTTGCGTGTTATGTATGAATTCATTATGAGGTAATGTACGTGATGTATGAATATGTTTATGACATATGATATGTGAATATGATTTATGTTGTCTTGATTGAGAAAATAAATCTCTATATCCTTGTGGTTTTGCTGTTTGATCTTGTCTTGAAGGTACACAGCTGGGGATTTACAATTTTGCTTGAGGATGACCAGTAATTTGATGTACTCTGACTAGGGATAACAGATATTAATAAACCATGTTTGGAGAAGAGAAGAAGGTCGGGGAACCGACGGTGTCGAAGATGTGAGCTCTATTGAGGAGCTATGTCTTTTGTTGGACAAGAACATTTGAAGGTATCTTCTTAATGATTACTCTGTGGGGGATATGATCCTGTGTAACCGGCTTTGTGGAAAGGCATGAATGCTTTGAATATTGCCCCCAGTGATTTATATTGATTAGGACACACCACTGAATATTGATCAAGATGTCAAACTGGACTTGCATAGATTTGCCCCTGCTAGTAGGGACTTTGGAAAGATTCGCCTCGCGAGGACTTTATGAGATGTGCACTATGGGCGTCATGCCCCTAGTAATCATAGGCCAAGGACAATGTCCCATGTTGATTGGGAAGTAGCTTCAGATATACTTGGATGCATGCTCCTGATTTTTTTGGCACCCTTGAGAGATTCTTGGAATCTTGGCTTGATTGCCCCAAATCGACTGGATAAACTATGTCATGCCCCTTGTATACATAAGAGACATTGCTTCTGAAGTGGTTTTGTCTGTAGGGATAAATTTTAGTCATTAGTTGTACTCTGTGCAGATTCTTTCTGATGCTACCATTTGAAATTATGTAGCAGGATATGTTTAATAATGTATTCATGAGATGCAATGCATATGTCTGTCTTGAGTTTGTTGAAAAACATTAAAACTGGAGACGTAAAAGCATGATACTGATAAAAACATGATGTTTGTAAAAAAAAAAGAAATATCAACTCAGCATTTGTGGTAAGCCTTAAGGAGTCGGGATACCTTTGTTGTGACAGTATGCTTTCAAATTAACCACGCTTCAGTTAGGACTTTCAAGGGTTGTAACGTGGCTTGGTTCACGGTTCAAAAAACAAAGGATAATGGCTCAAAAATTTATTTATACCCATCCCCTTCTTCGTGATGTTCTTCGATCCTATGCTCAGTCAACTTTGCGTTTCAGCTTTAGCAAAGCTTGAAGTGTTAACATTGATATTTGATGGTGGTTGAAGCACCAGAACTTTTATTTGGACAGACAGTCATCCTTTCTGGTAATACTTTATTTTGTCGAGGATTTGTAGTGACCTCTTTTGAAATGTTTTTGTTATCCCTAACTTTTGCCTGAACTGTTTATTTTGAGGTTACAGTCAGCAGGATGTTTCCATTTTTGATAAGTCTCCTTCATAGGTTTTGACTTAACAGCTTTTCTTTTTGGTGGATATTGACTGCCTGACTTAATGGTTGCGGGAACCCATCATTGTTGTATGGACAACAATTAGTGTAATTGAGTTAACTAAGTAACTACCATGCCCCAGGTTATGATTAAAGGTTTTAAATTGTTCAAGAAAGAAAAACTCCTACACCTCAGGCTCAAAGGGGTTGACTAGGGGTTAACATCCTTATATCTCCACTGTTTAGGAATTGAAACAATGCCTGTACATCGTCAGCATAGTCTGTTCAAAAGCATACTGTATGAGGTTGCGGTATTGTTTTCGTCATCCTCCCTCAAAAGGCATACAACTTTAGCAGGAGTCGAGTATCGCAAAACATATGCAAAGTAAAGACACAATTTTAAAATGAGTGATAGCGAAATAATTTATTCAAGACAAACATATGCAATGCACTGGTGATGATTATTAAAACAGATAATGTCTATCATAAGTCGAATGTTTAAACAAACAGAAAAGAAATTTGCAAATGAAAGTAAAACTAATGATCTGAAAGTCCCTCCTTCTAGCCATCCACAGCATTAGCAGTTACGTTAGGAGTCTCAGGAGGATCAAATTCAATTTCCCCAGTATCGATCATATCTTGAATCTTGTTTCTCAATGTCCAGCAGCTATTCGTATCGTGACCAGGACTGTCAGAATGATATGCACACCTCACATTGGGATTATAGCTACGAGAAGAAGTACTAGGATTCTTAGGGGGATCCTTTAAAGTGATCAATTCTGACTTCAATAGGTGTTGTAATGCTTGAGCCAATGACATATTGATCTTTGTGAACTGACGCCTAGGCATGTCTTGCTTGTTTTGACGACTTTTTTGAGGTGCCGGTGTGGAGATCAGAACTGCCCCAACAGATTGGTCATGGTTACTCCTTTTCTGACCATACACCTCATTGGAATCTGACTTCCCATTGAAATGCTTCTTTGTAACACCTGAGGATGTAGCAACTTGAATTTTACCACTTCGGATGCCATTCTCGACACGTTCCCCAGTCAAGATAAGATCAGTAAACCCATACGAGGAACTACCCAGCAAGTGACTATAGAACGGCCCAGTTAGCGTGCCCATGAACATGTCCACCAACTCCCTATCAGTCAAGGAAGGTCGGACTCTTCCAGCTAGATCTCTCCACTTTTGCGTATACTCCTTGAAACTTTCCTTAGGTCCCATAGACATGCTTTATAGTTGCTTGCGAGTTGGTGCGAGATCGGAATTGTATTGGTATTGCTTGTAGAAAGCAACAACCAAATCTTCCCAAGTACGGATGCTAGTACCCTCCAGTTGATAGTACCATTCGAGTTGAGTTCCAGATAAGCTTTCTTGAAAGAAATGGATCCAGAGCCTCTTATCAGCAGTGTGAGGCTGAATCTTCCTTACATAAGACCTCAAGTGCATCTTGGGGCAGGAGACTCCATCATACTTAGCAAAGGCGGGGGTTTTGAATTTCGGAGGAATAACGACCCCAGGAATGAGTCCCAGCTCTTCAAAATCCAGTCCAGGTATTTTCTGAATTTCCATGGCTTTCATACGTTCCTCCAACTCCTTGTATTTGTCATCAGGATGTTCGTTCTCATGGTAATAATCTTCTTCTTCTTCGGAAGGCTTGTCAGAATCATGGTTACTTTTTGCATCAGTTTTGATACTAGCATCATCATCTTGATCATCCTCGTCACTGTCTTCAGAGGCTTCGGCATCCCTGAGTTGCAAGATCGGCCTAAGCTTTTTCACCTGAGTCTTCTTACCCTTCTTCTTCTTCTTTTTAGTCAGCATGACTTTCAGCTCTTCTTGCCCCTTGGACAAATTCATAATCAAGGCTTGGAACTCAGTGTTTTGAGCTTGGAGGTCTTTGACTGATTGCTCGAGATCCATTTGTGCTGAAATAAACAGCGAGGAAGGATGAGAAACCCATCATAGGAAACCTGTTATGCGATGTTATGAATGCAAATGAAATGTTTTCAAGGATCTTTAGGCATTTAGTTAGCAACATTAGAAAATGATTTGGTCGCGTCTTTGTCTGAAGAAGTCTGAATTTTGTCTTTGAACGTCTTTATTTGAGAATCAAGCTCACCATATCGAGTGGGTCATCGCCTTTGATTCGGGATACCTCTGAATTTGAAAGTATACGGCTAGAGGAAAATAAATCCTCTTGCCCCTTGTTAGGTGCTAAACCTTTGAATCGGAAGGTATGTGGCTAGAGGAAAATAAATCCTCTTGCCCCTTGATTAGGAAATCAGTCCTTGACAGTAGTCCCTGAAATTGTGCGCCCTAAATCCCTAGGAACCTTGAAAGGGTTAGTTAAATCATGTCATGCTTATGATGTCATGATGTCATGATGTTATGCGAATGCAGTTCATTAGGAATAATATGGGATAGTAAGGACAAACAAGTCCTTTCAACAAAACCTGCAAGGAAATGAAGGTTAGTAGCAAACACAAACAAGTCACACAAGTCACGCAAGTCACACAAGTCACACAATTTCCTTAGGCTCGGCTTGCATGGAGTTTAGATCATGTGAGATACCCTTCCCCAAAGGTGTTTCTAAGGGTAAGGAGATTTCAGCAATGGGTTCTACCGAGTTACCCAGAATTGTCAGCCCTCCTAAAGCACCCTCGAACATGATACATACATACCATGCAATGATACTTTGAGAAAGAACCTATCTAAGTTGTAGTATCGGGTAGCGACTATGCTCTCAACATACATCAAGAGTAGTCACCCCACTACGTTCCTAAAAGTAAAGATGGGTTAAAGGTTACTAAAGGTCCTTAAGCTCCGAATCACCTACGGACATCCGCACGAACCTCCCTCATACAAGAGAAGCATGCAAACACCCATAGAGGCCTAACTTAAGCGTGAACTCTCATATTGACCAATCCTCCACATACATGAAGGAGGTCGCCATGACTATGCCACTTCCTATCTTAGATGTACTTGAATCCGGGTGTAGGATTCGTCCTTCAGTTAATTCCCAAAACAGCCCTGAAAAATAAAGCAAGCAAAGCAAACAATAGAATACAATTAAGTGATCCTAAACTTTTAAGGTAACCCCTCTTTTTAATCGAAATATCCCCATCAGAGTCGCCAGTTCTGTAATACGGTGAACTGACTTTTAAAGAAATGTCGCGGTTAAGCATGAGTCGCCACCGACTTTTATTTTATCCAAATTAAATCAGAAAGGCTAAAAGAACAGGAAAAACCTTTTTAAAAGAAAACGGGTTCGGGGGGTAATTTATGCAAAGGGAAGGTGTAAGGCACCCTTTGTGTCATACCCCAAAATTTGCCCAGGTCATTTTTCACACATAAAATCAGAACAAAAGACAAAGCTCCAAAAACACACTCTCCTATACAAAAAGCTCTGAACTAGGGTTTGATTAATTCGATGGAAAATCATTGAATCAACGGCTCAAGGTGGTTCCATAGGGTCACTAACATCCCAAAGTATCTCCATATAAAGTTTCAAGTCAAACAGAGCAAATTTAGTCCCTCAAATTCTGATTAGGCCAACAGTCGACTCTCAAGGGCAAAACAGTCATTTCAAGTCAATATATAGTCCAAACTCAAGATATTTGGTCAACAACATCCTCATAACCCTAAAATCATCATTTGATCAAAGGTTGATCATGATGATGCAAGGAAAGATCAGAGAAGTCAAAAGTCAAGAGTTACTATTTTGGGCATGAACTAAAAAAAGTCAACCAAACTTTGAAAATTCATCAAATATTCATACTTCATCAGAAAAATTCCCACCAAAGCTCATTTTGAAGAGAATTCATTCCTCTATCTAATGGTCCAAGAATCAAAGCCCATAGGTCAATGGTTTAAGAGATATGGCTTCATACATTATAGGTCCTTTTCAAAAGTCAACAAAAAGCCACTTTCTTCAAAAGGTCATAAAATGAGGATGGAAAATGATTTTGATATGGGACCAAAGACATTGGTTAGAGGACTCTCTAAGGTTTCCAAAATGTCTTAGAACACTTCTATACATCAAAAATTGAGGGAGATAGACCTTGTCAAAGATAGGCTATTTTGGATGGAAAAATGTGAAGAAAGTTTGATCCTTTTTATAATGGGCTCATTTCCTTCTTACCAAATCTTCATGCCAAGCCCATGCACGCCCAAAAATAAAGTTCTTGACATTTTTATTATTTTATTAATTAATTTATGGTTTTTATGACTTTAAATCATAAATAAAATTACATAAAATAATGAAATAAATAAGAAATTTGATTTGCTTTGATTTTAAGAAAAAACTCAATCAAATATTCTCCTTTAATCAGCCAAGGGATGATTGGAATAAGAAGATATAATTTTGGTCAAAAATAGTAAGATTTACACCAAAAAGATTCATTCAAAAAATCATATTTCAATCATATTTTCTTAAAATTCAATCAAAGATATGGCAAGATTCCTTCTATAATTGTTGACCTAATTCCTTCCAATATATAAACACAACACCCTCAGATCACAAGGACGATTTTTTCTGCCTCCAAGAGCCCTAGTTTTATCCTTAAACTTCAAGAATAAGTCAAGAACGAATTTGGAGTTAGAGGGGGATTCAAGTCGTTCCTAGCATCCCAAAAGATTGACAAACGCATTCTGAACCTGTTGGGATCACTACACGCAAGCAACACCCCCTGATTTGCCTCCTATTAACCGAGGTATGACATGAAACTTTTTGACTCGATTACTCTAATCCATGCCTCATACACACATCTTGATTGCATAAAATCGTTTGTTATGTTGTGCTGAACGTTTCTGGTTGGTTAATACATCATTCTCACGTTCGTATAAGGATATGCCATAGTTAGATGTTAGGGTTTCCTTTTAGGGCTTTTTGCTACAGGTACTTGTTGAACAAATTAAGGCCATGACTGCACGCGCGAGGTCCATAGGAATTTAATGGCATCATCGCGAAAAGTTTTTGTTCGCGTTTGCACGTATTCGTAAATGCAGGGTTGTAGCCATGGACGCGACTGTAGCTAGAGGTCGTTACAGAGGCTAACACGACGGATGAAGGTTGAAGATGATCGCGTGTCATCTCCTCATTCGTCGGCTCGCGCGCGCATTTGAGTTTGAAACAAGGGGATCTGGTGGATTAAGATGCATGTGTTATCCTGCGCTCTCACGCTTCCAACCACCTGATCACGCCTCCAACAGATCTGACGCACACGAAGCTGCAGGCGCACCATAGACAACACACGCGTGCCACATAGAATCAAAAGCTAAGACTTTCAATTTTTTTTTCCTTTTAATTATATAATACTTTATTTATTTAAATATTTATATATATGTTTTATTTCTTTGTTTTCTTTGAAAACTATATACATATTTCTTAAAAAACCTTTTTTTATGTATAATAATAATAAAATTTAATTATTAATATCTATTATTGGTTTATTCATTTATTTATTAATTTAATTAAAAAATGTTCAAAAATTTGTATTTATTTTATTTTAATTCCAAAAAACTCCTAAAAATTATTTTTACCCTCGATTTTATTTCCTTATCCCGATTTAATTAATTAGGTCGAGAGACCAATAATTAATTAAATCGATTGTGTTATGTTAATTCAATTTTTGCCCTAATCAGGATTTACGAGGAACATTCCAATACACTGAATATTTTCTTTTCTGTATATTATCAGGGTTAGCGACATGATTGGTCCCGAAGGCGCGCCTTCCACAAACTTCAAAGTTATGTAATTTCATTTCATTTAATTTAAATTATATCTAAATTATTTTGATATTAGGGTTTGCCGTGCATTCACCCCTCTCTTTCTGCCTTGTCTTTTCAGGGTTACTTCCGAGGTTTCCTCCGACTCTAACCATATCAGATCAAATTCAAACCAAAGCTAAGTAGTCTCGCTTATTTAATTGTTATTTATTTTATTTATTTATTTTTTATTTTTTTATTTTCTGGTTAACCCTGCCAACCTTCGAATTAGCCATACACTCACCCAACTTTTATTTATCATCCTTTTCAGGGTTGTCGATTGCCAAAGCTACGTTATTGGTAACCCTGAACCTTTTTTTTATTATTATTATTACTTGTATCAAACCCTGATAAGGGATCCACTGGTTACAATTTCCCGCCTCCTTTATTGCTTTATATTATTATATACTGCGTGGTTAGTAAAATAGGGAGTGGCAACCTTAAACTGACTTAGAATAATTAATTAAAAGATAAATATCCGAATTGAATCACGTGATTGATGCACACACGCACGCTTTTTGGGTAACCCTCTCTGTTGCCTGTTGCCTTGTTGCCTGTTGCCTTTGTGTTTTTGCAGAATAAGCCACGTCCCTCGAATTCGAGGATACCTCAGCCATGTTGCCTCGATAAAAAGGTCACGACCCTAATGATGCTGCCTTCGATACACAAATGACCTCGACCCTCGGATGTTGCCTACGGAAAAAGGCTGAGGTATCTTCTGGCTGCCTACGAAAATGGCTTATTCTGATCCTTGCCTTAGACTACTTGTCCCTCTATGGCATGGGACAGTCTTATGGCAAAGGATGCTTCGATGACCCTTCAACCTCCAAACGAAAGGCTTCCTGCCCTCTTATGGCAAGGATAGACCCTTTCATTCTGAAAGGCTAAAAAGAGACCTATCATCTGAGTTTAAGGTAATTGCCCCTAATTGCCTTGCAATGCTCAAACCTTTTTATTATATTCTTTCTCATAATTTTTCAAAAGGGCAACGCTTATTCACAAGCTAAAGTCCCTATCTCTTTCATCTACTTTTTCTAAACAAACGAGCAAGCAAAGCAATTAAGAGCCCATGGAAAACCATGGATGCAAAGGGTGCCTTACACCTTCCCTTTGCATAAATTACCCCCCGAACTCAGTTTTCTTAAAAGGTTTTTTTTCTGTTTCTTTTTGCCTTTCTGAATTTGTTTGGATAAAATAAAAGTCGGTGGCGACTCTTGCTTACCGTACATTCCGATTATGATAAAGTCAGTTCACTGTGTTACACTTTGCATCCATGGTTATCCATGGGCTCTTAATTGCTTTGCTCGCTTTTTGAAAAGAAATGTAGGAGAAGTGAACACGGACTTTAGCTCGTAAATGAGCGTAGCCATTTTGAAGGTTTATGAGAAAGAATATGAAAAAGGCTTTAGAGCAAGGCAAAGCAATTAAGGGCAATTACCTGGTTAGATGAAAAACGTTCTTTTAGCCTTTCAGGGTGAAAGGGTCTATCCATGCCATAAGAGGGCAGGAAGCCTTTCATTTGGAGGTTGAAGGGTCGTCGCAACGTCGTTCGCCATAAGACTGTCCCATGCCATAGAGAGGCAGGTAGTCTAAGGGAAGGACCAGAATAGCCTTTTGTAGGCAGCCAGAGGATACCTCAGCCTTTTCGTAGGCAACTTCCGAGGGTCGAGGTCATATAGGCGTATCGAAGGCAGCATCATTAGGGTCTTATGACCTTTGTATTTATCGAGGCAACATGGCTGAGGTATCCTCGTATTCGAGGGACATGGCTATTCTGCAAAAAACACAAGGTAACAGGCAACAAGGCAACATGCAACAGGCGGCAAAGAGGTTACCCCAAAAGTGTGCGTGGGTGCAACAATCACGTGATTTGATTCAGATATTTATCTTATAATTAGTTATTCTAGGTTAATTACAAGCTTGCACTCCCTAGAATTACTAACCACAACAATTAATATTAACAATTAAATCAATAATGGGGAAAGGGAAAATGAAACCAGCGGGGGAAAGGGAAATTGAAACCAGCAGGATAAACAAAGCAATAAGTTTGAAACAAGTAATAATTGAGATAGGGTTTAGGGTTACCGACTATTCATAGCTTCGGCAATTGGCAAACTCTGAAAAGGTGGGAAAAACATGAAACATAATATATGTGAGTGCACTATCAGTTCAGAAGTCAAATGCAGTTAACCCTAATCAATAAAAGTAAAAATACAAGAAAATGGGTTAAAACTTAGCTTCGATTGATGAAGGTTGATGGGCAAAAGTTTGCCTTGAGCATTGACTCGGATCCTCGGAGAATTGACAAAAGAATAAAATACAGTGAGTGTATGGCTAATTCAACGACAATTAAGGCTGACTCTAATTTGATGGAAGAAACAAAATAAAATAGAATGAATATTTAAAATAAATATGAAATAGGACTTAGCTTTTAATTTGATCTGATATGGTTTGTAGTCTCGGGGTTAACCCTGAAAATTGGCAAAACAAAGGCAGACAAAAAAAGAAGTGAGTAAAAGAAGAGTCCATTGAATTTTGAGGTTACCTTTGATAGCAATTTTTTAATGTAAATGATATTAAAAGGAAAATAAAATCAGAACTTAGCTTCGTAAAAGGCGTGGCGCGTAGTTGAGAGGCATTTGAAAAAGCCAATCCTGAAAGAAAAGCACAGAAAAAGAAATATTTCAGTGTATGGAATGATCTTCGTAAACCCTGAATAGGGCACAAGTTAGTCATGGTTAATAGAATAAATAAAATCGAATTAATTAATTAATGGTTTTCAACCTAATTAATTAAATCGATAAAATCAGGTTTCGATTAGATATCTAACTATAATATATATTTTAGTCAATTAATAAAATCTTTAAAATTAATTAAATAATTTAAACACTTTAAACCAATTTAAATTAAATAAATTTATTAATTAAAGTAAATATATTTATTTTTAATCAATTAAATTGAAATGAGAATTAATATAAAAATGATGATTTTGGTGAAACAAAATAAAATGTTAAAAGGTTTTTTTTTAAAAATAAATATTAGAAAAAAACTATATAATAAATAATATATAAAATAAAAACAAGTTTATGTAATTAAAAATTTAAAAAAAAAGAAGCAAAACTTAGCTATTGATTCCGTGTGGTTCAGAGCTGAGGGATCATGGTGGATAAGCATGCTCAGCGACGTCAGATCATGCACTGGGGAATCTAATGGTGAAGCATTGTGGGTCTACCATGGTCACACAGGAGGCTCCTGCATTGGATCTGGAAGCAAACGAGTAATAAAAAATACCATGTCGCCCTGGGGGATCGAACACACGCTACGTTGGTTGCAAGCGCCGGTCCATAGCCATTCGTACTTGTCTTCTTCATGGAGACTGTGGTATTTTTGCTACGAAACAGATCTAGTTTTGCTACAAACAATTCCTAGCCAGTTCCGTGGATTTATTATCGCGTTTCGGCACGCTTGGAGCCTGGGGATTGATTTGAATCGCTTCACTACCTTCCAAGGATTGTGTTTTGATGATCCAACGCCCTTGAATCCTCCTGCAACTCTCAAACCGAATTCACTTGTTTTTCCAATTTTATGAGTTTGAATAAGGGTTCTTCAAGTCAGAATTTCGCCCCCTTGTAACTTGTATGGCTTGTGTACTTATAGTGGGAGAATTTAGGGTAACAAATTTGCATAAAATCTCTATGAATCATCAATTTGAAGTTTGATTGGAACTTAATTCTTATATTTCCAAAATTAGTCAATTTGCCTCTTTCTTCACCAATATCAATCTCCATGGATTTTATTTTAATATGTGATTAAAGGGTGATTGGATATGCTTAGAATGCCTTGCTAAATCAAATATTTGGTTTCTTCTTTGATTTATATGAATTATATTACTTTTAAAAGTAAATAAAATCCATAAAAAATCAAATAAAACTCAATAATTCGTGGCAAGTGGATTGGGTCTTCTAGATAACTTTAGGAACAAGATTGGGTCAAAAAAACTTGGGCCTATTTGCAAAGAAATCCATTTTGAAGTCTTTTACTTCACATTTTTTCCTTAAAATCGACCAACTTTGACAAGGCCTATCTCCCTCAATTTTTAAGATATGGAGGAGTTCTAGGACTTTTTGGAAGCTTTTTTCCATTTGAGGATTTTATCTTGATGATATTGGCTTTGACAAAAAACTGCTTTTGGTTGACTTTCAAAAGGGACCTATAATGTTTTAGGTCATATCTCTCAAATGAAGCATTTTTAGACTTGGAATGTGAGAGACAAAGTTGTAGAGAATTCAATTTCCTTCTAATTGAGATTTGGATGGAAAATTTCTGATGTTCCATGTAGGAGTTATGGCTGGTCAAAGTTTAGTTGACTTTCTCCTATACAAACCCTAATTTAGAAACTTCTTGAATTGTTGATTTTTGATCTTTCCTTGATGAACCATGATCAATTCTTGATCAAATGGTGAATGATACTTCAATATGAGGATTTTGACAAAAAATCAGGAGTTTTGACTGTACTTTGACCACAGTTGACTTTTAGGTCAAACCAGCCGACTGTTGACTTTCTGAACAATTGAGTGATCAATCTTTTGAATTAAGACCTTGATTTGAATTTGAACAAGAGAAACAGTATGGACAAATTTTGGGGTATGACAAGGAGCCTCACAAGTTCTCTTCGTTGAGGAGGAGCCCCACATTCAATTGTTGCAATAAATTAAAAATGTTTAACGCGAGCTCGTTCAGGCTTGGTCCGTAGAACGAGGCGTTAAGGTGTTACAGACGGTGCCACTATTCCCTACTAGAATAAAAAATAATGATATTTTGAAGACAATCATTGTGATGATGCATATGATGACAATTCTCCGACTACTGAAAATGGTATTTGCAAAAATATTAGCACTATGATATTCAAGTCAATATGATATTGAGGTTAAAGTTTGCGAGTTGATTCATACCATTTTTGAGATTTAAGGAGGTAGGAGCGACCAACCCGTCCACCCTTGAGTCAATATTTTTGAACCGCTACAGCCATGCTCATTTTCCATCCTAATCTAGATAGAGTAAGCTAATTATATTTGACCATGAAAAAACCAAAAAACTTATTCGTAAGGCTGCATCAGGGACAAAAACGAAAAGCACTACCCACATTAAATTCAAATCATCGAGTTACACAGAGGACAACCGAAAGAAATCTCAAAACTCACATTCCAGTTTCCAAGTCAGGTTATGGATGACCGATAGACACACAACAAAAGCGTATTCCAATGTTCCATCATAGATGCACATAACAGCATCACTCAGAGTAAACTACATGTTAAGAACAACAACTCACCATTCTCATTTCATCACTCCCTCTCCAAATTCCCAATTCTTCCACCAAATCCCCAAACTCATTCACTCCAACAACCAACATAATAATGCCACTAACCACCTCCCATTCGAAACAATTACAACCAATTCAAATTCACTCATTTCCACTTACTCCCGCCAATCCTTATTCCAAAAAGTCCTTCAAACTTACACCACACTAATAAACTCATCTCAACAACCAAACCAAACAACTTTCTCAACCACTTTACAATCCTGCACAAAACTCGAAAACCTCGAGTTCGGTAAATCAGTTCACACCTCCATAATCAAAAACGGATTCGAATCCGATCCGTTAATCCACCGCAACCTCATTCATTTCTACACGAAATGCAAATGTATGACCTCAGCTCGGACACTGTTCGATTCAGCATTGGAATCGAGTTTGTTACATCTCGATACACCTTCGTTGACAGCGTTGATTAGTGGTTATGTAAGTGTTGGTTTGTATGACGAAGCACTCCACGTGTTTGATGAAATGCGGAGTGGTTTTGTTTTGGATGAGTTAGCGTATGTAACTGTTTTGAATGCTTGTGTGAGTTTAGGGAAGATGGATTATGCGCGTGAGTTGTTCGATGAGATGGGTGGTTGTGAGAATGTTGTTGTGTGGAATGTGATGATATCTGGTCATGGGAAGAGAGGTTATTATAAGGAGGCGGTTGGGTTTTATAGAGAGATGAGGAAGAATGGTGTGGGGTCGTCGAGGTCTACGTTGGCGAGTGTTTTGAGTGCGATTGCGGGTTTGGGTGAGTTGGATTATGGTGTGTTGGTTCATGGAGAGGGTGTTAAACTTGGTTTTGAGTCGAGTGTTTATGTGGTGAGTTCTTTGGTTAATATGTATGGGAAGTGTGGAAGGTTGGGTGATGCGAAGAAAGTGTTTGATGTTGTGTGTGAAAGGAATGTTGTTACGTGGAATACGATTCTTGGAGTTTATGCGCAGAATGGTTGTTTGAGTGATGTTATGGAGTTGTTCTCTGAAATGATGGGGTGTGGGATTGACCCGGATGAGTTTACGTACTCTAGCATTTTGAGTTCGTGTGCTTGCTTTGAATTCTTGGAGATCGGTCGGCAGATGCATTCGACTATTATCAAGAAAAGGTTTACGGATAATTTGTGTGTGAATAACGCGTTGGTTGATATGTATGCTAAGGCCGGGGCCTTGAAGGAAGCTAGAAAACAATTTGAGCAGATGAAATATCGAGATAATATTTCCTGGAATGCTATTCTTGTTGGATATGTGCAAGAAGAAGAGGAAACTAATGCTTTCAACATGTTTCGGAGAATGAATCGACTCGGCGTTGTACCAGACGAGGTATCTATGGCTAGTATTCTTAGTGCTTGTGGAAATATTAAGGCATTAGAAGCAGGACTACAGTTTCATAGCTTTTCAGTTAAGTTGGGCTTAGAGACAAACCTTTTTGCTGGAAGCTCTCTCATTGACATGTATTCCAAATGCGGAGGAATCAAAGATGCACGTAAAGTTTATTCTACCATGCCTGAGTGGAGTGTGGTTTCCATGAATGCTCTGATTGCAGGATATGCTCTAAAAGATGCAAAAGAAGCAATTAATCTTTTGCATCAGATGCAGATGTTGGGATTAAATCCATCTGAAATCACATTCGCCTCCCTCATAGATTGTTGTAAAGAACCTCCTAAGGTAGTTTTAGGGATGCAGCTCCATTGTACTGTATTAAAGAAGGGTCTTTTATGTGGTAGTGAATTCTTAGGTACCGCTTTGTTGGGCATGTATATGGACTCACAGAGGATGGAAGACGCCAACGTTCTTTTCTCCGAGTTATCTAACCTTAAAAGCCTTGTACTGTGGACAACCTTAATTTCTGGACATATTCAAAATGATTGCAGTGATGAGGCCTTAAAGCTGTACCGAGAAATGCGTGACAACAATATTTTACCAGACCAAGCAACATTTGTTACTGTTCTGCGAGCTTGTGCGCTCTTATCGTCACTGCAAGACGGTAAAGAGATGCATTCTCTAATCTTCCATACTGGTTTTGACCTAGATGAATTAAGTAGCAGTGCCCTCGTAGATATGTATGCTAAATGCGGAGATGTAGAAAGTGCTGCAAAAGTTTTTAAAGAATTGGCGGTAAAAAAAGACGCAATTTCTTGGAATTCAATGATTGTTGGGTTTGCTAAGAACGGTTATGCAGAAAGGGCGCTGAATGTCTTTGATCAGATGACTCAATCAAATGTTGCACCAGATGATGTCACATTCCTTGGAGTGCTCACCGCCTGTAGTCATGCCGGGTTGGTTTCTGAAGGTCGTCGGATTTTCGACAACATGGTAAACTATTATGGAATTTGTCCGAGAGTAGATCACTACGCTTGTATGGTTGATCTACTTGGTCGATGGGGTTTTCTCGAAGAAGCTGAAGAGTTTATTGACCAACTAGACGTTGAACCTAACACAATGATATGGGCTAACTTATTGGGTGCTTGCAGAATACACGGGGATGAAAAAAGAGGACAGAAAGCAGCTGAGAAACTTATCGAATTAGAACCACAAAATTCTTCTCCGTACGTACTACTTTCTAATATGTATGCTGCATCAGGACATTGGGATGAAGCTAGATCTCTAAGGAGAACAATGATACAGAGAGAAATCCAAAAAATGCCTGGGTGTAGCTGGATTGTTATCGGGCAAATGACAAACTCATTTGTTGCGGGTGATTTATCACACCCTAGTTCTGATGAAATTTCACATGCTTTGAAGCATCTGACAGCACTCATGAGAGACAATAAATTGCAGGAAGATGGAATTTCCCATTCTGGGCAAGTTTGTTGATCAAAATAATGGGAAAAGAGAGAAAAGAGGGAAATAACTCATCCTTCATTTTATTTTTAAAATGTTTCATATTGTTTTTGGAAAGAGATAGAAAGGAAATGAAAATTTGCAAAGGTTGGATAGATTGTATTCTTATTATTATTTTTTTTTGTAAATAAGTAGCAGTATTATTTGCATTATGCGATGCATTCATCTTATAATACTCAGATACCATATTAAGAATTGTGGTTGAGTCTAATTTAACCCTACAAAACTTGTTTGTAGGGTGAGAATTGACCCCACTTATAAGTACTAAGTACATGTTCAAGCTATATATTGTCAGATGTAAGACTCTTAACAGAAAGACCAAGAAACTTCTCTTATATGGCATTGATATTCCTAGTAGAATATAAACGGCTGCTGTTGCATAATGCATTACAAAATTTACATCTACTATTCAGAAAACAAAGTTGCATGGACTGGTTTCTTTCAGGCTCATAAGGTTAGCTGCTTTACATTTTTTATTTTTGTGATTTGTTGATATGAATCAATGGTATTAATTATGAAATATCTTTGAAACTTTACATGTTAATTTTCATCATTAGTTGATAATATATGATGCTATATGATTTATTTACTAGCTATGTTAAAGTTTCACCATGAGTTAGTATTACAGAACAAATGTTTATACTTATATACGTATCTACACACACTTAATTTAAATAAAACTTTAAATTTTTCAAAGAATTTTTTTTTTTAATTTAAATTGAGTAAGTCATATGAGAATATGAGAATTTAATAACAACCATTGAATTTATATTTAATGGTTGAGATTAAAAGATATTTTAAAAATTTGATTAATAATTTATCTTTCCTCTTAATAACACATGATTTAGTGAAAACAACTTAATCTCAACCTTTCTTTTTTAAATATGATGGTTCTTATTCATTCTCATATTCTATACTATATATATGACTATAATAATAGATTACAAACCTAATCCACATGCTAATTTAAAAAAAAAAAACTCGCTAGCAGTTTATATATTATACTATATTATATGACTATAATAATAAGAATAATAATAAAAAATAGAAATAGATTTTACCAAAAGTAAATAAATGAATAAATAACAATATATAGCCTTCAAAATCTTACACTGTTTTGATCTAAAAGAATGAGTCAAACAATACGTGTGCATTTTGTACATAACTATAGGAGTTTGTTTCTAAAAATAAGTAGTTCTAATTAGTTTTCATGATTTTCGTATCTCAAATCACAACAGAGGACTAAATCACAGCAAAAGATATCCACTGAAATTGCTGAATGTTATAATCTATACAACAATCAACATTTTTTACTTTCCATTACACATCTGAATCTTGCTAAGGTAATTCCTTAAACTATGTTTTTTCTCTTCTGTTTCATCTTTTTATTGAATGCATGTGTTTCATATTACGACATTGATATATACTTCGATTGTTTCGAGATATTAATCTTTGTAGTTACGTATAAATATGTTAATGTTCCGCCTTATTTGAATGATTTTCAATTTGTTGGTGTCATGCATTGCAGGAACACTGATACATATCATAACAAAAAATAGAAGATGGCAGATTTGGAAAACATGCTTCTTGAGGCAGCAGGCAGAAGGAATTCTCCGGTGAGAAAGCGGCAAAAGCTTCGAAACACAAGACCGACGAAACACGAGGATGCGTCATTTTCTGATAATGGAAGTGATTCCAAAGAGGAAGACTCTGATAAAGGTGTTGGTAAAGGAAGCAAAAGGCCAACAACAATTGCATCCAATGTTCCATTGAAGAAGAGATTGGAATTGGAAAACACCAAAAGAGGTAACAATAATAATACTGGTAACGAAGATAAAAACAAAGGCGGAGAAGGAAATGGTTCCAAGGATGAAGGTGGTGGTGATAGCAGTGAAGAATCTGATGAAGGTGGTCATGATCTTTACAAGAATGATGATGACAAGAAAAGGCTTGCTAAGATGACAGAACTCGAAAGAGAAATGATTTTATCCGATAGAGCGACAGAAAAAGGCGACAGAGAGTTAAAAGAGAAAATGATCATGAGAATGAAGAGAGAAAACAGTAATAATGCACTTGCGAAAGCGTCTAGTTCTAATAATCGGTCATCACCCCGTCCTCCGTCTACCAAGATTCGTTCGTCAGCTCGGAACGCTGAGAAAACAGCTGCAAAGGGAGATGTACTAAGCGAATTGCGCGCGAAGAGAATGAAGCAACAAGTCACAGACCATCATGGAAAATCGGAAACGAAGAAAAAGAAGGAAAATTTGGAAGTTAGTCGAAGTAGCTCAAGCGAAAGTGAGAGTGTTGCGAGATCTGAAAGTGAAAAAGAATCTTCTTCTGATGATGATGACGATGATGGTGAGTTAGTTGACAGTGACGATGATAAGAACATGGATGAATTAGATAAACCAACATTTGAAGAAATAAAGGAAATTACCATAAGGAGATCAAGGCTTGTGAAATGGTTGAATGAACCGTTTTTCGAGGAACTAATAGTTGGTTGTTTTGTGAGAATTGGTATTGGAAAATCAGATAATTTACCTGTTTATAGATTATGCATGGTTCAAAAAGTTGAGTGTGGTGATCCTAAGAAACACTACAAGGTAGAAAATAGAGTTACTCATAAGTACTTAATTTGTGTTTGGGGAAGTGAAAATTCTGCTGCTAAATTTCAAGTTGCTGTAGTTTCTGATTCTTCACCATTAGAGAAAGAATTCAAACAATGGACGCGAGAAGTTGAGAGAACATGCAGCTACATGCCTAGTAAGAAACATGTATCGGATAAAAAGGAAGCGATAAAAAAAATAAACTCATACGTTTACTCGGCTGCCACGGTTAAACAGATGTTGGAAGAGAAAAAAACCGCGCCATCTAGGCCGTTGAATATTGCGGTAGAAAAGGATAAGTTAAAGAGGGAAATGGAATTAGCGAAGAGCAAAAACGACGAGGCGTGGATGGAGAGGATTATAGCAAAGTTGGCGGAATTGGATGCAATGCGTCGCGCGAGAGAGAACGACGTGAAGGCTATTAGGCTTGACGAGATGAACAAAAAGAATCGCGTTGAGAATTTTAAGAACTTATCCGAGCATAGAAACATGACCGCGAATTTGAAAGAGGGAGAGAAAGGGTATGATCCATTTTCAAGGAGATGGACAAGGTCAAGAAACTACTACAATGAAGATCAGAGTAAAGAGAGTAAAGAAGAAGATAAAGGAGAAAAAGATGATAAGAAAGTTGGTGTTGAGGCAACAAAAGAATCATTGAAAGAAGCTGCTAATGCAGGGAAGTTGATTGACACTAATGCTCCTGTGGATGTTGGAACAGAATCAAACATGTTGCATGATTTTGAGTTGTCAATTTCATTGGCTGAGCTTAAGAAATTTGATGGAACACAAGAAGAAAGAAGAAGTGTGTTTTTTGATAGGAAACAGAAAATAGAAGCTACAATTGGTTATCAAGTACCTGAAAATGATGGGAGAAAACATCTTCTTACATTGTCCATTAGTGATTATAAGAGAAGAAGGGGGCTTCTTTGAATTAGACATATGAAATATATTATTATAATTTATAGCTATTGCATTTTTTTCAAGCATGGTCCAAATTAAACATATGAAATATTGTCATTCGTTTTAAACATATTATTTAGAGTTTAATGGACATTGCAATATCGTTCAATAAAAAGTCAACAGTTTGCCATATTATTGAAGCAATTTAAAAATTTAAGCATGGAATACATATCGGTCATTAAAACAATTTTAAAATTTAAGTATGGCTGTCAAGGTATTTTCTCAATATTTATTAAAACTTTTAATATTTCTAAAATAATAAAAGAAATATCCAATACATACTAGAATCTCCAATTTATTAAATTGGATATTAATATTTGTATAAATATAAATAATTAAACGTTCATCAAGAAACATTTCTGGATTCTGTTGCTTAAAACTTAATGCTGCAGCTATCTTTTTGTTTCTGTTTCCACAATACTAAAGGCCAATGAAAAATATTGGTCAATGGGGTCCTTACCCACAACTATTAAAAATTGATCATCATATTTGGTTTTTAAATGGCACCCATCAACCCCAACAACAAATGATCCGCATCCATTTGTGAATTCTTTTGTACATTCATCAAAACAAAAGTAAAAAATCCAAACCTTGGTTGAATTGATGAAATTGGTCTTTCAATGTTGATCTTCAAAGTATTCTCAACATTTATCCTTTGCAACTGAGCAGCATATCTCCACAAGTTTGCATATTGCTTGTCTGCATATCCTTCAATTATCTTCTTTGCTTTCCATGCCCTAGCCACAGTAATTTTCCACAGAGTAATTTTGTCTCATGTCTTGAATAATATCATAAATCCTGTCTCAGAGGTTTGCATTTTCTTCATATTTGCCTTGGCCACCCACATTGAATTTGGAGATCTATTATCCAAAACCTTAGCAGATCTGTGGTTGTCTTTTATAGTCTTAATGGCATAAGTGTGCTTATGGCCCACCTTAGAGAATATCATTAAAGAACCACATTTAACCCTGCATTCTACCCTCATCTCGTAGATCTTGTAACACCTTATAACCCCATATAAATAATATTGCATAATCAGAATTACATATTATGCATATCTCTAGAGAGCATCACATGTATTTTCAAAAACCAAACAAAATGACATAACATATTCATGGTCATAATCATAACACATATTTAAACTTCATGTTTCACATGCATGTCAAAGCGGAATTCATTTATTTCTCAATTGATACCAATAATCAAGTCTCATAATATAACCATGTATCAAAATATTAGGAACACATAGACCAATCATCACATAATCTCACTACATCATCAAATAGAAGGGAGTAAACCTTCATGTTATATGACCAGAGCATTGACTCACTACCTAGTAATAGGATAGATAAAAGCTAACTCATCCAACTAATTCTCGTGAGAAGCACCGCTATCTTCGGTACCTGAGCGATGTCGTATAAAATATCATTCCAATAGAAGGGTGAGAATTCACATCATTATAGAAATATATAATAATAAGTAATGCATAACAAACATTTACCAATCGAATTCCTCACACTTCACATATTCATGTATTCAACATATTTTAATACATCTCATATATCCACATATACCACATTACTCAAGGATTCAAAATACCAAATATAATCAATCACAATTATCACAATGTAGCAATCAACTCAATTATCACATATTGCACACCAAAACACAACATTCACATCGACACATGTGACTCAAATGCAACTCAATGCAATATGCATGTGGCACATCACTGTAGCACCCATCAACAAACATATGGCTTTAACAAACCAAAAGAAACAATGTCTTTTTACCAAGCCAATTCAAGTTCCAAGTGCTACCAACCAGATATATTTCCCCACCACCTCCACCGCCATGACAAAACTTTGATAGCATGGGTAACCGATTATTTAACAGCGGGTACTTGGGACAATTTGGTGGCCTGACGGAATACATGGACGCTGCGCATTGAGAGGGATATTACAAGGGTCATCTACCCAAACAAAATAGGAACCTCAAAGGGTTAGCGGTCAACGTGTTCAACGTGTTTGCAGAGCACCTAGGTGCGGAACAGAGGGTCGTTATGGTGATGATCATTAAAATATTTGTATCGTTTTTAACATTTGTAATATTATTTTATAATTAATTAGTAATATCTTTTTTCAACTTTTTTTATTTATATTAAATATTTATTATCAACTTCCTAACTAAGAATGGAAGATGCCACCAAACCGTCTAAATTATCCATCCTTGCATTTTAATTAACACTAAGAATTTCCCCTTATCGTAATTTACTAATTGAATTAATTCCAACCGATGAAAAAAGTCCTTTTGTACAAGTGGCATTCAATTTTTTCAAATTTCATTTTCCTTCTCATTCTCCTTTATCCGCCCTCTTTCCACACTTGTCATTTTCAACACTCTCTCACTATCTCTCTATGGTTTTCCCTCTTCTCTCTCTAAACCCCACAAATCCTAACACCTCTCATTCTTCATAATTTACATAAATATCTTCTTCATTCTCTCTCCAAAACACATGATTGAAGATGAGTTTGCCGAAAGGGTGTCGAACGGGTGAAAGGAGTTTCACGGCAGCTAGATTGTGTGCAAGTCGGAGTGAATCAAGGAGGGTGGTCTTTGTTAACAATCAAAAAGAGGAGTGATATGGTTTAGGAAGGAGTGATCTGGTTTTCTAATTTTGAGTAAGGAGTTTGTTGCTGTGAATAGAAGTCGAACGAGTTCTTATACAAAAGAGGTTTTTTTCGTTTAAAAATTCAGAAAAATTGAGCCAGAGAAAGGATCGCAATTTTGTACATGTTTTGTTTGATGTTTCAAAAATATAGGATTAAGGTTTGAAATTTGTAATGGGATTTGACATTTGGTTTTGAATTTTTGGATATAAAATACAGAATGATGAGTTTGTAATGCTGCAGGTAAAGATTTCATGGATAGAAATTTTACATGTTAAAAAACGGAACAGTTGCCCTTCGTGAGATTTGGTAATGGGAAAAATGGTCAAATTACTTATACCATATGCTCCTTTTGTAAGACTTGTAAGTTCTCTTCGTTCTATGGTTGTAAATGTTGGATACATTTGTGATATAGTGTTAATTAGGCTTTACTATTACTAATCTATAAAACACTTTGTTTTGAATGCACCTTTGAAATTTGAACAAATCAAAGGGATTTGAACGAATCGCCTTTATTTTGTTCTGCTATAAGTTATTGAATACAAAATATTGTGAAATAGCGGCTACAACGATGATTTTCCTCGGGTTGATGCAGGTCGGGGAAATTACTAACCAAGTATCTTCATTGGTTACACGCTGGACATCGGAAGCATTGATATCGCTTCAAGAGGTAGATAACTTTTTTCATATTCGTACAAATCCTTACTCACCCCCAAGGATCTTGATTCCAAGACAATAACATATTTTTGTGCAATAACATATGAAAATGATGAAGCTTGATTTCAGGACAATAACATATTTCTGTACATTGATCCTTTGCAGGTAATTTTTGTTCATGTGGAAATGGATAATGAAGAACTTGGAAAGCCTGTTGCAGATTATTTTGGTATCTCTGAGAATACTGCAAGATTATTATTTTTTCATTTTCTATATTTTTGTAATTGACTCTAGATATTCTTGACATATTATATAATTTAAATTCAATTCCAAGTATCAAGTAACATATGACATTTTGAATATAGGTACTTGTATTCACAGGAAATGATGTTGGTAAAAAGTTTTTGATTGAGGTATTCTTTTCTCCCTTTCTCTAAGAGTTGTGTTCATTTTGTTATCATGTTATGGAATATGCATGGATGCTCTATCTAAATTACCTTGGTTTCATTTGTTTACTATGTCAACTTGGTTTCAGCTTAATGAAGGAAGTGACACTGTATTAGATGTTTTTAAAACAAATGGAAGTCAATTGCTACAAAGAGATAATGTCATGACAAAGCATGGATTCTGGTCTTTGCTAAAAAGGTGGCATAGTTGTAGACTTTTCAAGCTTTGCTTAGGTTCTAATTGTGGAAAAGTTTTAGTGAATTTCATTATTTTTTTTGTTATTGCTATGTTTTGGCAGAAAATTGGAGGAAGACCTCACTAAAGTGGAGGAAGAACTTGATCTGTAGATAACAGGAACTGAAAGACCCTCAATATGGAAACTTATTAGTGCTAAAATAATCTATTTGGAAAATGAAATTCATATAGTTTATAATCTCTATTATTGTTTTATGACTAATTATTCATTAATTCCTTAATTTTGTCCTCCATTCAGCTGTTGATATGGTATGGCTGTTGGTTTTGGAGATCGTGGCTCACAGACTCGTTGGAGATCGCAGGTGCATGTCGGAAAGTGCACTAAAATCCACTCATCACTGCACGTAGCTTCCTGCACCGCAAATTTCATTCGATCTCCTCTCTCCTTCAGATAAGCACTGCAACAGAGTACTCTTCTCCTAACATTGTCAAGTGATCTGTATATAAGAAATCATAGTAAATCAGCTAGATAATTACATAGTTAAACATTAATTTTAAATAATAAATATTAGATATTAAAAAGTTTATAAAAAAAATAAATGTTATGATATTAAATGCAGCAATTTATTTTTGTAAATATAGTTAAACATATTAAATTAAATGAAAATAAATATAAATAAAATAAGTATGGTATACTCGGTACACATAATATTAATTTCATATTGACATGGACTTCAGATAAGAGATAACCTTTAATTAAATTTTTTATGTGTTTATTTTATATTTTATTTTTAATTATCAAAACCTATCATTATTTCACGGGTCAGTATCACTGCAATATATTTTTTATATTTTAATCAACAAAAAATATGTAATTATTTATAGTTATTAGTGATAGTTATAAATATTTATAGTTATTAGTCATATTTGAATTAATCAAGTTGGTGATTTGATACATATTTATTTTTAAATATTTCCTATTATTAGTTATTCCAAAATATATCAGCGACCACCAATCTCTATCGAATAATTTAAGATATGAATGAATTTACCCGTACGAACGCATGAGTCTTCTACTAGTTAATTCAAAAAAATAAAAAATAAAAACAAAAAAAATCTTAAAATGGCCTTAGACGCCATTTTAAATGACTAACTCTAATAGCCATAACATATGTGTCATGGGACATGACTCCTATACTTAAGCCATTACACATTAGCGTAATGGGGTGGCGTCTTTATTTAGGGCACCTCAAATCTGATTATTTGTGTTTTTTTTTTAATTGGTGATTAGTTTTATATTTTTTAAAAAATAATATTAGATTTTAAAAAAAAAAATTAAATGTGATGTTATGTTTTTAGGATAATACTTTCATATAAATATTATTGTGTCTTGATACAATCTGTAAAAACACATGTCTCAACCACACAAGCCTGTATCATCTATATCCAGTATAAAATATTTTAATTCTACATGATGTGCGTGTGTGTGGTCTAGTGGTGAAATGCTTGGGTCTTGAGAATGTGTTCCTCAAGTTCTCAGAAAATAAAATTAAAAATGAAACACCATTGAAGATATGAACACAGTACAAATAGAGAAGAATAATGGATAAAATTAGATATGAAAGTTTGAATATGGTTTTATTTTATATCAATATATATAAACCATTAAATAAATTTGACGGTTTATTTTTTTCTACTTCATAGGTGATGTCTTAAGAACTTAATTGAATCTGTACTTTAAAAATTACTTTTATATTCACAACTTAAATTTCCAAGAATAAATTTATAATCTCTCAAACAAATACCCCTTAAAAAGTATTGGAGTATTCAAATTTTATAACTAACTATTGAATTTCTAACAATTTATTGTAGTTTTTAGAAAAGAAAAATAAAAAAAATAAAATTTATTAATGGTCCACCTTTCACCTATGACACTATTATTGAATTTGCTTCCTTCTTGCATGTGCTTCGTGATTGTAAAGTTGCAAGGAGACTGTGGGACAGTATAATCCCGATTTCTCTAACATCTTCTTTCTTTTCTGCAGGTTGGGAGCAATGGTTATATATTAATCTTTTCAGCGAAAACTCCGGGCTTCGGGACTGGTGTAATTTATGGTCCATCGGTTGTCATTCTTTGTGGCTTTGGAGGAATTCGGAAGTTCATGACTCGGCGTTCGTTAGACCGGTGTCGATGAAGGCAGTGGTAGAAGACAAAGTTCACCAATACAATAAAGCCATGCTTGTGCATCAGAATGTCATATACAAAGGCATAGAGAAGATTGACGTAAATTGGATTGTCCCTAAAGACCAAAGAGTGAAGTTGAATACAGATGGTGCCTGTGATAGTAATGGCACAGCTGGGTGTGGTGGTGTCGTTCGCGATTCGCGTGGTTTTTGGGTAGGTGGTTTTAGCAAAAAAATTGGTATTTGCAGTCCCTTATTGGCGGAGCTTTGGGGTATTTATTCTGGTATAAAGTTGGTTAGTGAGCTTGGCTATAAAATCCTTGAAGTAGAGACAGATTCTAAGCAAGCAGTAGAGTGTATTCAAAGAGGAAATTATAAGAATATGGTGGTGGGGAATTTAGTAAAGAATATCACTGAGTTGTTGAAGTCTCTTGAGCATGTAGAGATCCTGCACATTTACAGAGAGGCAAACACATGTGCTCATATTCTTGCCATGGAGGGAAAGAAGATGATGGGAGGTAGTAGATTTTATTCTGAGGTGCCTGTTTGGATGCTCATTCCTTTGAAGAAGGATCAGGAGTCTCTTTGTGTTTGTAGGGATATCCCCTTGTAGTTTTTTCTTTGTTGTTTGGGCCTTTGGCCCTCCTTTATACCAAAAAAAAAAAAAAAAAAGAAATTGTAAGGCTTTAATTTGACTTTTAGTGGGAAAGCATTAATGTTACTTTTGTATTTAAGGATTGTTATATTTCTTTCTCTACACGTTTCTAAGATTTATCATTGAGTCAAATATAAAAAAAATAAACAACCGACATATGATATTTTGGGCTATAAATATGAGACATAAGTTTCACCATTGTTGCAAAGAAACATGGCTTTAAAGTTTGAGACTATTCTTCTTGTCATTATTTTTGGTAAATCTTTGAACTCATCTACTCTCTTCCTTTTTAATTTCTTTCTAAAACAAAAAAATAAATAAACTTATAAATTTATAAAATATAACTTTCTTGTTTATGATTCAGGTGCAATACTTTTGGATGGCAATCTGAAAATTGTTGAAGCTTGCCCCCAATTTTGCCTTGATGATGCTGCATATATGATTTGTCCTTCTTCAGGAAATAAACACCTCAGTCCAGGATGCAACTGTTGTTTTGCATCTACTGGTTGTACAATTTACAAAGCAGATTGGTTGTTAGGCTTTAATTTGACTTTTAGTGATAAACCAAAAAATTAGAAGTTAAACTAACTTAGTGACCCATAAGATTGGTTGTTAGCTAAACATGAATGGTGAAGTGCCATAGCAAGAAGGTAAAGGATTTATTTCTAAAGATGCATGAGCAAAGCTACCGGACATTACATTTTAAAGTAAGTTAGGATAGAGCTACCCTTAGAGCATACACATAAATAGTTTTTTAAAAGTCACCTGTCTCAGAAAATAATACTACATCCGGTCCTATTTATAAGAAAAGATTCTCTTTTTAGATACATTGAATAAATAATGTATCTAGATAGTATGTTGTCCAGATACATTATTTATTCAATGTATCTAAAAAGAGAATCTTATCTTATAAATAGAACCGGAGGAAGTATTAATTAAATCAATTACACAACTATTCATAAAGTACATGTCAGAAAATATTATTAATTAAATCAATTGAACAATTATTCATAAAGTACCGTTGCTTTTTGCAACAACGAGGTAATGACATAATTTTTCAATTTTATCCAATAATCTATTGAATTGGAGTATATTTTGAAATTAGTGAGATCCAATTTAGAGTTTTTTTTTATTGATATGGATATTTGGAAAATATAGTGAAATGATTTAAATAATTGAAAAGTGTAAAAAAATATAATTAATTAAGTAGGGTCCATTTATATCACCAATTTAGGTGGCATGAATGTGGATGCTCTGAGTAAAATGTTTAGAAAACAACAAAAAAATATTCTATTTAATAAATAATTAAATAGGATAAAATTAAGTGCTATCATATTTTTTTTGGAACAGCAAAAAAAATTCCATTAATTAACCCACATCCACAAGTAGTGCAATCATACACCAACATCCACTAATTAACCCACCTGAATAACCATGCCATGCAATCTAACACCATGTGATTGGTGGAAGATACTACCCACTTTTTTGTGATGGGTAGCACAATTGTCTCCTCAAAATACGTGTCTCATAATTTAAAGTATCTTTTCTTCCCTACCGATTGTACACCCTAACAAATCAACTACTTCCATTCATGTAGTAATCGAGCCTATTGGACAAATTATTTAATACAACTTTTCACATGCTAAATCCGAAACAAATAAGCACAACTTTAATTAAAAAGATAGGCACAATTTAAATGGCATTCTGTCTCAAAATGACTCAAACAATACCTCTCATATGTCACTCTTACCAACTGTCTAGAGCCTTGAGTCTATTGATTTTCCTTCTGGAAAAGAGCCACCTAGCAAAAGCTAGACAAACTGCTAAGTGTCCATAAGTTATAAACACACAAACACAAATAACAAGTTTGATATGTCTCTTTCCCTTTTATCCTTTTATACATAGTAAGGTACCACAGGGACCTTTACTGCAAAATGACCATCCATGTTTACTAGGGTCATAACAGGTCACTCAAAACTACTCCCTCCGTTTGAAAATGAGTTTCGTTTAAGGTTTTTACACACAAATTAAGGAATGTAGTAAGTGTCATAAAACATTGCACTTTTACCAAATTAACCTTATTAAAGTATTGGAAGTAGTGTATAAAGTGATAATTAAAGGACACAATTGAAAAAATAGCAATCATTTATACATTGAAAAACGAGAGTGACATTCATTTTGAAGCAAATTTTTTTCTCTAAAACACTCATTTTAAAACGGAGGGAGTAAAAATTTATTTCTCTCTCATGTTGCACCAAGTAATATCAAACAAGCCTTATCACATCCTGTGTTATGATAACATGTATTTTTTACTATGTATTTAGCTCGATTTTAATATATTTTAGTGTTGTTTTGTGTTACTATTATTGCGTTATGCTGGCTCTCTATTGGATATTTTAGGTACTGATCATTTAGCGACGATTACGAAGGAAAAAGGAGAAAAACAACGAAAACGACACAATAGTGTAAGTAGCAGACTGTCAAAACGGGTAGGCTAGGAGTGACGCCCATCACGCCTCTTCAAGGACATGTCATCATGATCTCAAAGGGAAAGAAAAATTGTGTGAACGTTCATGACGGATAGACCGTCAGCCAGGATGACGCCCGTCATGGATCCTGGACTCAAGAAGATCAACCATAACGCATAATGACGAACATGTCGGCATGCATCATGACACCCTGTTCTAGAAAAATCTCCCACGATCAGCATTTAGTTTCAATTTTTCCCACTCTCTCCCACAATTTTCCACAATTTCTTGTGACTTTGGGATGCAAAAAATTGTATAAATAGGGAATGTAACATATGAAAACATCATCCAAGATTACTTGAGCACTAAATTCACTTGTGGTCACATGAATTTTTATCCATTATTTTCTGCGAAATTTATTATACACTTGTGAAACAGCCTCAATGCATTCATAACGCCTTGACCTTAAAATCTCATAGCTCTTTCTTGTGATGAAAGCCTTCACTAGTTAATGATGAATTAATAACAACATTTGAACCTTTTAAAATATATAGACCATATATTTTCGACCCTTTAGCAATAATCACTTCATCATGTGAAATCTATAACACTCTATGTTCAACTCTAGTGTAATAGCCTATATCATAAAAAATGCTTATAGATGACAAATTTCGCTTGAGTTCTGGAACATATCCCACTTTTTGAATAAGAAACTCAAGATCATCAAACATTTTAATGAAGGATAGAAAAACACTTAGAAAGGGGGGGGGGTTGAATAAGTGTAACTCAAAAAAATTGGTAGATAAAAATAATCAACACAATGATTTTTATCCTGGTTCGTTGTTAACCAAACTACTCCAGTCTACCCCTTTAGAGTGATTTACCTCAACTGAGGATTTAATCCACTAATCCAACTTATTACAATGGTTTTCCACTTAGATACCCTCTAAGTCTTCTAGAGTCTACTGATCACAACTTGATCACTCTAGGAAATCCTTTTACAATCAATGTAAAAAAAATGTTTACAAAAGTATAACTTGCTTCTAATAAAGCTGTAATCACAAAGTGATATTTCTCTTAAGTTCTAGTTCTTAACACTCACTAAGATATTACAAAGTTGTGAGGTTGCAGATGGAGTTCTTTTTATTTTTCAGTTTGACAACGTTTCTGTTCTTTTGCGCAAGAGTGTTGTGTGCTGCTTCTGAATGAAACTTCTATATATAGGCATTTAATGCTTTGCGTGAATAGTACAACGCTGCATTTAATGTTTCACACTTTTTTCAACTACCTCGAACCATGCTTTTACTGACTTTGCCTTTTGTAGCTTCTAACGTTCCTTTTGTCAGTCAGAGATTTGACGTTATAGCCTTTCATCTTGTACTTTCTTCTGGACTCGGATTTTGTAGATAACAACGTTTGAATATCAGAGTCTTCAGCTTTGGTGCAGATGCAGCTTCTGTCTTCAGACTTGAAGTGCTTTGAGCGTGATACCATCGGAGCTTTAGAGCTTTGCTTCTGACTGCCATCTTCTGATGCTTTCCAGATCATGTTCTGATTCTGCAGGACCATCTTCTGATGTCTTGCCAGACCATGTTCTGATGAAGCCATCCAGAACTTCTGGGTCAGTGCTTCTGAACGCTGATTTGTGCATACTCTTTTATACTTTCCCTGAAATGGAAAACGTAAAGGATTAGAGTACCACATTGTCTTATACAAAATTCATACATAATGTTATCATCAAAACTAAGAATATTGATCAGAACATTTCTTGTTCTAACATTTAAGTCTGACCGTACCAATACCATGTGTAACACCCTTCTAAACCCCCACGGAAATTTATAAAATAATTCAGAGTAAAACATGAAAACAAGGGTGCCACAATTCCAATTAAAACAATTTATCATAAATTTCATTGTCATGCTTTCACTAAGGAACAATTCATCATAACTCATAAACATCTCATGTTAACACAGCGGAAAATTCATCATACGGATAAGCATAACATCATCTATGCAATATCCCACAGAATCTAATACAATAACAACACGATAGAGTATCATCATAAACTCTAAACTAGCGTTCCCCCAGTGTTACAATATCAGAGCATGACACCTGACGCTACACTAAAACACTGACTTATGAGCTAATCCTCACCAAGTCGAAAGCAACTATCCTCAATCTGAAAATGTCAACAGTAAGGGTGAGACTCATCACAGTTAACAAATGTTATTGCATCTTAAATAACAACACATCATAGTTATATTATTCACCCAATTTCATCATATTCAGATTATCAGGAACATCCATCATTTACACAAACGTCAACAAAACACATCTTTCAAACAGACAATCATACTCAACATTAATTCAACAAAACACACAACCAACACGCCATCAATATTTATAACACTGGAATACTTCCAATCATGTTATAAAAGTATGCATATGTATGAACTGACACTATGCATGTGGTACCAACATCATCTAATGGGAATAACCCATGACCGATCCAACATCATCCAGATACGGCCCTGCCAGCACAGATTCCACACAATGGGAATCATGCCCTTCACTGATCCAACACACCCTTATGGATACAGTATCATCAATGAACATGAATGAATGCAACATATACAACATACTTATACCATCGTCAAGTCTAATGAGTAACATCATCAAATACCCATTTCATCATCATCATCATCATCATCATCATCATCAAAGTATGTTTATATACATTAGCATCATTCAAATACAATCAATCATTATCATCATCATCATTAAAGAACATACATGTGTCCACATCAATCATCATCATCAATAATAAGAACACACATGTATCCACATCATTCCAAAGCAAATCAGTCATCATCATACAACTCTCAACAAATCATCACATCATAATGTTTTTTAAAACAACATCTTATATTGTCACATTTCATCATATATGTCAATAATATATCATCCAATTAAACAAATCGTCACATGATTAATATTTCAACGTAGCATGTATTTAACACATCTCATCACATATATGTACAATACATCATTCACCAAGAAATAAAATCATATTTAAAAATAATTGGATTCACACCTCATTCCATCATTTAAACACGTAGGCTATCTCATAAGATTCATCGTGCTCGAAACGACACTAAAAACAGACCTACGGTTCGAAAGTTACACATCATTTAACTTTTCAAGAAAACAACTATCGCTACAGCACGCGGCGCAACCAAGACTCGCGGTGCGACCTGAACCACACAAACGCATTTGCGGCGCCAACCTATGCACGCGGAGCGATACGAGAAAACAAGTACGCCTTCGCGGCGCCAACACTGGGACGCGGCGCAAACTGGCGATTTCACAGATTTTCGGGTCTGCGTCAGATCCTGCGATCTGACTCAATCTGAGTCCAAAACTGACTCTAAACGTCATATACAGGCAGTTAATCATCAATTGCATCATTATTCATCATCACACATCAAAACAACACATAATCAATCAATAATCCATGCAATTTTCATCAATTCATAACCTCCATAAACCCGACATATAATCCAATTGACTCAACAACATCCCTAATCAATATTATTATCCAAGAATACGATAATAGATGATAACCGGAGAGTCCCCCCTTACCTTAGCCAAAGATTCTTGATTGGTCTCTCCCTCCATTGCTCCTCTTCACGTACCAGCTTTCCAATCCCTCATCTCCTCTGCTCTGCTTTTCACGTTCCTTTTTCCTTTTTCCTTTCTCCCAATTTTCCTTATTTTTATGAAAAATAACATATTAATTAGTAAAGGGCTTTACTAACATAGCACCCTCTCTTTACTAACACCACACTTGGCCCAATACTATAAACCATCTTTATTCCAATTAAATCCCACAAACCACCAATAATTCTAATTATAAATTAAATTTCCATTTAAATTAAAAATTAAAATATACGGATGTTACACCATGAACCTTGCAAGCCTTATTATCACCAAGGCGAACTACTCCACCTTGCACCAGCTTCAACATCTCAAAGTATTATGTTCTTGGACACATGTTATAAGAGCAACCTGAGTCAATGAACCAACTATCTTCAGTCTCCAAAATCGATACCACTAGTGCACCAGCATCCTCATAACCATCCTCATCCAAGGCAACCGCAACTTGAACGGAATCATCATTGAACTTTCTCTCAGGACAATCCTTCTTGAAGTGAGTGAGTTTCTGACAATTAAAACATTTTACCTTTAACTTGTCAAACTTCTTAGACTTGGACATCCCTATACGCTTAGTTCGTCCTCTTGAGATACTTAAGTCTTCACCATTATCATCAATCTTCAAATCTTCCGCCTTTGAAAATTCTTTGGATTTTACCGCCGTCTGGACTTCATCCAAAGTGATAGTACCTTTCTTACAATAAATAAGGACATCCTTAAAGTGCTCAAAGGATTTGGGTAATGAACTCAACAAGAGTAAAGTCTTGTCCTCATTATCAATTTTCACTTCATTTCTCAAGATCATTAATAATCTTGTGAAATTCTGCAAGTTGCTCCACTATGGTTTTGTTTTCCACCATTCATAATGAATATGGTTGTTGTTTCAGACACAACGTATGAGCCAAAGACTTGGTCATATACAATGATTTAAATTTTGTCCATAAAGCATCCGCAGTTTGCTTCCTGGTAAATTCTCTTAGAACTTTATCCCCGAGGTACAAGACAATGACATCCTTGGCCTTATCCACCTTCCCGGTCTTCTATGCTAGTGTAAGTACTGTAGGAATCAATACCTATCCCTTTAAAGCATCAATACACTTCTCTTGAATTAAAATTGCTTGAATTTTTATTTTCCACAACCAGAAGTCGTTGTTTTCGGAAAATTTCTCGATCTACCATTTATCCATGGTGCTCACTTGTAAACAATTCCCTTTTTCCCACGGTAGGCGCCCTTGTATTGATAATGACAAGGTTCAATTCAAATTAACACTTTGATATGTGAGGAAAATAATAGTAGCTACCAAATTAATGACCTTCGGCAATAATAACCAATAAGCAGAAATTATAACAAAATAAAGCGAGAAAAAATGAAAGGTTGGTTTATCCAGTTTGATCAAAAGATGTACTCTGGGAGTGAGAGTAGCTCTCCAATTCACTATACTCAGAAAGTTGTTACAAGAGATTGCATATAAGTTAGAAGAAAATAGCATTCGCCCTCAGAGTTCCCAAGAACAACCTTGAAGGCGCCTAAGAACAAATTCCTATTTTCTATCTAAGTGTTTCCCTACCTCTCCAACTCTCAATAATGTAAGCACACAAACTCAAGGCATAAAAAGTGTTTTCCAATCCTCTTAGGATTCGTTTGTGAGTTGATTTTTGGAGGGGAATGTTTTGGAGGGTTGTGTTTATATCTTAAAATATGTTTGATATTTTAAAAAAATAAACTACATTAGCATATAAAATCATATTGTTTTTTAAACTTTAAAAAATATCAAACACATTTTAAGATATAGACGCAACCCTCCAAAGCATTTCCCTCCAAAACCCTCCAAAAACCAACTCCCAAACGGACCCTTAGATAACTCCAAAGATTTCTCAAAACTATTGTTTTATTTAGTTTTCCCTTGAGAAGACCCTAAACCCATTGCTCTACCTTTTTGCTATAAAATCTAAGATTGTCACACTGTAAAACACTGAAGAGATACATATTTATAATTACTAAAAGTCAACATAGAAAGCTCAAAACACAACTAATTAATTACTAGAATAAAATAATAAAAATATCTTAAAATATATTTTATATTAATTTAAACTATTTATAAATAAATTATATCCAATATTCTAATATTAAATAACAGATTCGCAAACCGAATCGATCAAACCTTAAATCTGTGAGCCGTTCAAATTGGACATTTTTGCTGCTTTTCGACTTCTTGATTTTTAACAATCTCGAAATATATTTTCTTTTTCTTCATCAAGAAAAATTTTAAGACATACTTCAAAATTATTCTCATGCAATCCTATCCATATTTCTCCATTAATATTCACTATTTTTTTATACCAAAAATTTAATTCAATGAAGACACTTATATGTGGTTCTCATATGTGTTAAATCATCTTGAGAGAAAAACATTTATTCACTCATCTAAAAAATTAAAGACTCACCTAAATAAATGAGAGACACACCGTATATTCACTCAAAATTTTAAGATAATAAGTATATGAATCTCTCAATTTATAAAGTGTTTAACCTTCACTTTTTCAAACAATATCAGATTAACAACTCACACTTATTTTTCAATAATATGAATTGTTCGTGGAATTCCATGATTAAATGTGCAGTTATACTTTAATAAATTATTATGTCTTGATACAATCATAAATATCTCAAACACACAGGCCTGTATCATCCATATATATCTAGTATAAAATATTTAAAAAATTCTACAGATTTTTTTTGTAAGCAAGTTTCATTGAAAAGAGAATGGAAATTCTAAAACCCGATTACAAAAGGTTCGATAATACAACTCGGAAAAGAAAGATTATACACCAAATGAAACCTAAGAGATATAAAACAAAGGGATTTTACAAAACTCATAAAAGTTACAATTGGTATGTGTAATATTTTCTATAAAAGTCCACCTTCATACCATAGCTTTAATCTTCCAAACTACATCCCTAACATTCCAATCTTCCTCCCTAAAAATAATTCCATTCCTAAGAGTCAATAAGCACCAAACAATTGCTAACCAAATACATCCCTCTTTACCTTTTTTTAACTCCCTTTCTTTTACAAAAAGAGCACCACATCGCAAAACTCTCCAAAAAACTACCTCCTTCAAAATTAACAAAATCAATCCAACCCGCCACTTCCTTCCAAATCAAATCGGAGACATGGGAAAGCAACAAAGAATGGGACGAAGATTCGGGGAACATACTACAAAAACACAAGAAACATCACAAGAACTATTAATAATACCTCGATGAAGAAGCATATCTCTTGTTGGAAGCCTCTCAATAAAACACCTTCAATCGAACGCCTTTATGTTTTGAGGAACGAACATCTTCCAAACTTCAATAAAAGCCTTGTCATGAACTTTAACCGGACCATAAGGAATATAAGATAAATTAAGAAAAGAGTAACATCCTTTCACCGTGAAAACATGCTCCTCTCCATCCTTCCATATTACCATATCCTTCGAATCCACACATGGAGAAACCAATTGAAGAAGATTCTGAAGAGAGTTCATTTCTTTGAAAACAAGGCTAGAATTCGGGTTAGGAATACCGAAATAACCCCACTCCCACACACCCCTATGCCAACCACCCATACATCCCACCGAAGCTTCCTTCAAAATAGACAAAGAGAATAAAGACATATAAAGATCCCGCAACCTACCACAATGCAACCAAGAGGCGAGCTAAAAAGAAGTTGTAAAACCATTTCCAAGAATAAAAGAAGCTTTGTTTGAGAAAACATCTTTAGAATCCTCTTTTATTAAAGAAATGATATCCTTCCACCAAACCGATTTAGAACACCCAAAATTGCCACCTTTCTCCCCTTGTATGACTTTTAAATTAATATCTCCATAACGGGCCTTCAAAACATTATACCACAAAGCGTTTTCTTCCGATGAAATTCTCCACCGCCACTTATTAAGAAGCGCCAAGTTAAACTCTCCCATCCTCCTCAAGCCAAGACCCCCTTTTTCTATCGGAAGGCATAAATCCTTCCAACTCACCCAATGGACCTTTCTATTCTCCTCCACACCGCCCCAAAGAAAATTACTTTGAATCCTAGTAATTTCCTTAATAATTTTAACCGGAGCTTTATAAAAAGATAGAGTGAATATAGCAAGGCTACTCAAGACGGATTTGAGAAGAGTAATCCTACCTCCAAAGCTAAGCCACCTCTCCTTCCACAAAGATAACCTTTCTTTTTAATTTAGACACAAGTCTACTCCACGAAGAAATCCTCCTAGGGTTATATCCTATAGGAATTCCGAGAAAGAGAAAGGCTTTATCCTCCACCCTACAAGAAAGAAAAGAAGAAGCAACTTCCAAAAAGTTAGAGTTTATGTTAATTCCAATGATCTTGCTTTTGTGATAATTAATTCCGAGCCCCGAAACAAGTTCAAATCCCCTCAACACCGCTTTAATAGCTCAAATATGATTCCAACTCCTATCTACTACCAACAAAGTGCAAATTGAAGAATATCAATATTACACTTCCCATTGATGTTAAACCCCGTAAAATCTCCATTTTCCACTGCTTTGTTAACTAACCTCTTAAGACCTTTCGCTACTATAACAAAAAGAAAAGGAGAAAGAGGATCTCCTTGTCTTAAACCTCTCTCTACCGCAAACTCCTTCGTAGGACTACCGTTGACCATCACCGACATATCACTTGAAAACACTAAAGCCTCCATCCACCGCATCCAAAGAGAGCCAAAACCCATCCTTCTAAACATGTATCTAAGGAAGTTCCAATTAACTTTATCATAAGCCTTTTCGAAATCAACTTTGAAAAGAAGACAAACTTTACCTTCCTTTTGAGCAAAATCCACCACTTTATTAGCCACCAAAAATCCATCGAGTAGTTGTCTACCCGGGACGAAAGCGCTTTGACAATTAGAAATAATTGGATTTAACACCTTCTTCAACCTATAAGCCAAAAGTTTAGAGATAACTTTATAAATACACTCAACTAAACAAATTGGTCTATAATCCTCCAATCCTAAAGGATTAGATGCTTTAGGAACCAAAGTCAAAAAGGATGAAATGATAGCTTTAGAAAGATAAGACCCGCTATAGAAATCCTCAAAGCACTTCACAAAATCATCTTTAAAGAATAACCAACACTTCTTAATAAAATGAAAAGAGTAACCATCAGGGCCCAGGCTCTTCGAACCTTCACAACTCCACACCGCTTCCCTAATCCCCTCCTCCGAGAAAGACACTTCAAGAAAATATCTCTCTATAGAATCCAACCCCTTAAAGACAATCCCATCCAACACCGGCCTCGACACTTCCGGTTCAGAAAACTTCAATTTGAAATGATTTTGGACTTCTTCCCTCACCTTATTTACCGATTCCAACAAGCCACTACTAGAATTGATAGGACCAATATGATTCCTCCTCCTCCTTTCTTTCATAACCCGATGGAAGTACCTACAATTAGTATCTCCTTCATTAAGCCATTTTATCCTTGATTTTTGTATCAACATATTCTCCTTAATCTTTAAATTCAACCAAAAGTTACTACTAGCTTTCTTGAGTTTTTCCACATCAATTATCCCACCATCTTCTTCATCCATCCCATCATTGATACCCCTAACTCCCTCTTCTATTTCCAAATCAATCTTACCGAAAACCATTTTATTCCACCACCTAAGTCTTCCTTTAAGAATCCGAAGTTTCTCCTTAAGGATAAAATCACCACGACCCTCCACTTTTATAGCTTTCCACTCCTTTTCCACAAAAGGAAGAAACTCCTTATTCGTAAACCACTCATTATTACAACAAAAAGGTTTTGGAACCCAATTAGCACGGTCTATCCCCAAACAAATAGGGTAATGGTCCGAGATGTCTCTCGAACCGATAAATTTCCTCACAACGCCCCAATCTCTAATAATATTTTCCGCCACCAAAAATCTGTCGATCCTACTTTTAGACTTCCCATATCCACTAAACCAAGAGAACTTCTTACCTTTAGAAGCACATCCACAAGACCACTATCTTCAATAAACTTTAAGAACTCCCTCCATTCGGAATTGCTTCCCATCATAGATCTCCCTACTCTTTCCGTATTCTTAACCGCGTTGAAATCCCCTCCTATCAACCATTCACCGTCGACGGACTTATGTTTTAACCTCAAAAGCTCTCACCAAAGATCTCTCTTTGCTCCCAAAGAACACGGAGAATAAACATTGAAAACATAGTAGACCGAGTCATGCCACTTCAATTTTATTCCCAAATAACCAACTCCTTAAAAACTACATAATACCTTCACACTACTTTCTTTCCAAAGAATTAGAAGACCACCCGACATGCCAATAGAACCCGAGAAAGAAAAACCTATATCTTCAAACCTCCAAAAACTCCTAGCCAAAAAATCGGAAACCGAATTCAATTTTGTCTCTTGAATTAGGAAAATATCCGCCAACCCCTTGTTGATAATGTGACTAATCCTTCTTCTCTTGATTCTACTACATCTCCCTCTAATATTTAAAGATCCTACTATCATCTTATTACAATAGTAGACGCCTTCCCTCCTTCCTTTCTAATTATGTCCTTCAACTCCATGTCCTTCTACATATTGACATAAAGAGAAAGAGGATTGCATTCTCATTTTCTATAATAACAAAGTATTAAATTTTTTTTTTTTACAATTTCAAAAACAAAAGCAGTTTTTAATTCAAGAAAAATAAATCAAAAACAATTTTTTTTTTCAAAATTTGACAGTAGTACAAAATACAAATAGAGAAAATAATGAAAAAAAATAGATAGAGAAGTATATGAATATGGATGGTTTTATTTTATATTAATAGATCTAAATCATTTAATAAATATGATGGTTTATTTTTTTCTCCTTCATAAGTGACGAACCTAATTGACTCCTCACTTTAAAAGCTTACCTTTATATTCACAACTTAAATTTATAAAAATAAATTTACAATTTCTCAAACAAACACCCTTTAGAAGTATTGAAGTATTCAACTTTTATAATTAACTAAGGAAAGAAAAAAATCACAAAAATAAAATTTATTTAATGGTCCACCTTTCACCTATGCTACGCATAGTGAGAACACTATTATTGAATTTGCTTCCTTTTTGGAATTGTAAGGCTTTAATTTGACTTTTAGTAAGAGAGCATTAATTTAACTTTGTATTTAAGTATTGTTGTTTTTTTCCTCTACAAGTTTCTAAGATTTTTCATTGAGTCAAATATAAACAAACACGACTATCAAGAAAAATATTTTTTAATTCAAAAAAAATATATATTTTTAAAATTATAATTAAAAATAGGGAAATGCTAACGAGTGCTCCAGGGACCCTGGTTAAGAGTTTAAAAAGACAAGTAATACTTATATTTAATCTTTTAAAAATAGAAATATCTGACTTTTTTAAGGAATAACAAAGTTTGTTTTATTAAAATTACTTATATTCAATACATTGAAAATTGAAATAACTAATTTATTTATGGAATATTTTCTTTATATGGAATGCTTAAAGAGTGCCCCTGAAGGTTAGCATGACCCTTAAAAATAATTGACATAAAATATTGAATTTAAGTGTAAATGATTAGTTTCATATCATCTATAAAATAATAAAATGTTTTATACATATATATAAAAAGTGATTTGTATACCTAATATATAAAATATTTTAATATGATATTGTTTTTCGTTTTTATTTATTTTTTTAAAAAAGTAAATTTTAAATTAATTTTATCTACAAAATATCAATATCCTATAAAAATTTATCAAAAAAAAATAAACAATTTTTTTTGGCTTAATAGATCCGGTTTAGTCCCCCTTCCGATCGCAGTTGCGGGGGATCGAACCGTGGTTCTGCCTACCAAGGTAGAGCGCCAATCACCACTGGACCAACTAACAATTGGTCTGCATACTATTATTTTTTGGTGCTATAAATATGAAACATAAATTGCACTAGTGTTGTATATTAGAAACATGGCTCTAAAAGTTGAGACTATTCTTCTTGTCATCGTTTTTGGTAAAATCTTTGAACTCATCTATTCTCTTTCTTTCTCTGAGTAGTTTTTACAATTTATCAAATAATTTATGTTTATACTTTAGGTGCAATTCTTTTGGGAGGAAATATAAAAATTGTTGATGGTAAAGTTTGCCAATTCATATGCAATGGTGCATACATGACTTGCCCTTCTTCAGGAGATGAACACCTCAATCCAGCATGCAATTGTTGCTTTGCATCAACTGGTTGTACAATTTACAAAGCAGATGGAACTCCTATTTGTACTGCTACTTGAAACATGTATCTGATGTGAATCACTCTTTTAAATTTCAATAAATATGTTGTAATATGTGTTACAAAAACAATTATAATAATACCTATAATCGAGAGATACCTTTTCTTTGGTTGTTTGTTCCTTACATGACATGGGGAGAAGTGGACTTAATGTTTTAAGTGATAATAAGATCGAAAAATATGTTTTCAATTTGCCAAAAATCAAAACGCCATAAAGCAACTAGAAAGTCAATGGAGGACGCCAGTCGAAACGCAAGTCTGGATGACGACAACGTCAAAGCCTTGTGGCGACAATCCGATGGCCATCCAAAAAGTCGGTTGCAAAGGAAACTTGTTGGCGGCAGTTTAGGACTTCGGCACCAAAGTGCAGAAGGCGGCGGAGCTTTGTTGATCAGGGACGGTGGCAATAAGTCAACAAGCGGGTCAGGCGACGGATTTGAGTGGGCGGTTATGAGTTATCGGCTTGGTCGTTTTGTTTCGCAGACTCGTTTGTTATTGGGTCGTGTTTTTGTCTTATTATGAATTTATTTTGTTTAATCTAAATATGTATCTCTATTACTTTTGATGAATGTATTTTTTGAATTTGAAAAACACTTCTATAAACCATATGTTTATATATATATATATATATATATATATATATATATATATATATATATATATATATATATATATATATATATATATATATATATATATATATATATATATATATATATATATATATATATATATATATATATATATTTTGTTCTTGAAAGTACATTGAATTGGAAAGCTTGTATCTCTGAATAAGGTAAACAGGTTATTTTTGTTCTCATCTTGTATCATTGTCTTACTTGTGAGTAGAGTTATCAAAATGGGTTCGGCCCATAAGTCCGACAAATTAGTGCTGGTCAGACTGCAAAATGTCTTAAAAAAATATGACTCTGTTTTTTTGGACTGTCACACTAGGCCTATGTTTTTCATGGGCTGGGCCGGATCAAGCAAGCTTCGGGCTGGTCCATTAAAAAAAGATTTTGGTAAATTTTGGAGAAAAAAGATTGAAATAAGATATGATTGCATAAATGTGTTTTTAAGTGATATAGAAAAGTTAAAGTGGATGAAGATATATTTTCAAATGATGTGATCAAGGAAATGGTTGTGAGATTAAGAGAAAATTTGTTAAGTATTTGTGATATATATATCACTTATATACGTTTTTGATAAGACTCTCTACGTTGCATTTATCAATTACAACCCTTTTTATAAAATTAAAACTAAAATATTGAAATACCGACCGGGCTAATACATCGGACCGCACGGGCCTTTAGAAAATGGGTCGGACTCATTTTATGTAGCCCATTAAACAATCGGCCGAGCCGAACCAACTCATATAAGCATATTGACCCACTAGGCTGAAGCCGGCTGGACCGTACCGGCCTATTTGACGACTCTACTTGTGAGTTCAAAAACATTTACCATCTTGATCTCAAATAACAAATTTAAAATTATTTGAAAATTGTTGTAAAATTGTATTTGTGTCACCACAAATCATAATAATGCTCTCTGGTTCAATTTCCAAAAGTATTGAATCATATAAATTATATAATGATAGTTTAGTATATCCTTTTTTTTCCTAATAGCTTAGAATATCTTATTTCTCTAATCTTTGCCATGAAACACGCCATTATTATTGAAATTAAATAATGAACACATGTTTTGTGACCAAAATAAATAATTCTCAACACATGATTCCTTTCATATATGTATGTTACTATTTTTTTAATGCTATAAATATGAACATAAGCTTCACTAGTGTTGCAAAGAAACATGGCTTTAAAGATTGAGACTATCTTTGTTGTTTTTATCTGTGGTAAATCTTGAACCTGTTAGAACAAGATTTGTTCTGATCAATATTCTTAGTTTTGATGATAACAATGTATATGAATTTTGTATGAGATAATGTGGTACTCTAATACTATGCAATTTCCATTTCAGGAATTATATAAAGAGTATGCACAAAATCAGCGCAAGACGCATGACTCAGAAGATTCAGCATGCAACATGAGAACATGGTCTGGCAAGACATCAGAAGATGGTCAAGCAGAATCAGAACATGGTCTATGGAAGCATCAGAAGAACTTGAGATCAGAAGCAGAAGCACTGAAGTTCTCATGGTATCACGCTAAGAAGCACTTAAAACATTAAGTGATAATAAGATCGAAAAATATGTTTTCAATTTGCCAAAAATCAAGACGCCATAAAGCAACTAGAAAGTCAATGCAGGACTTCAGTCGAAACGCATGTCTGGATGACGGCAACATCAAAGCCTTTGTTTCGCAGACTCGTTTGTTATAGGGTCGTGTTTTTGTCTTGTTATGAATTTATTTTGTTTCATCTAAATACGTATCTCTATCACTTTTGTTATTAAGATTTGAAGATATAATGAAGATGTGTTGATCCTAGTCAGAGAGGTAGTAATTAAAGAGATTCAGATGATTGTATTTTTTGAATTTGAAAAACACTTCTAAACATCATGTGTTTATATGCTTCATATATAAAGAGAACTCGGGAGATTGAAAAAATAAAATTTGTTCTTGAAAGTACATTGAATTGGAAAGCTCGTATTTTCTCCAAAGTAGACCGGTTTTATTGAATAAGGTAAACAAGTTATTTTTGTTCTCATCTTGTATCATTGTCTTACTTGTGAGTAGAGTTGTCAAAATGGGCTCGGCCTATAAGCCCGACAATTTAGTACGGGTCGGGCTACAAAATACCTTTAAAAAATATGACTCTGTCTTTTTGGGCCATTTCACTTGGCCTATATTTTTCATGGGTTGGGCCGGGTTAAACAGGCTTCGGGCTGGTCCATTAAAAACAGATTTTGGAAAATTTTGGAGAAAAAAAGATTGAAATAAGATATGATTGCATAAATGTGTTTTTAAGTGATAAAGAAAAGTTAAAGAGGATGAAGATATATTTTCAAATGATGTGATCAAGGAAATGGTTGTGAAATGAAGAGAAAATTTGTTAAGTATTGGTGATAATATTAAGTTACTTTGTACTTTTACATGGATGATTTTGTGTTATATATATATATATATATATATATATATATATATATATATATATATATATATATATATATATATATGAATAAATATTTTTGTTAGAACAAGAAATGTTCTGAACAATATTTTGTGTTTTGATGATAACATTATGTATGAATTTTGTATAAGATAATGTGGTACTCTAATCCTTTGCATTTTCCATTTCAGGAAATATATATAAAGAGTATGCACAAATCAGCGCTCATAAACAACTGACTCAGAAAGTTCTGGATGGCTTCATCAGAACATGCTCTGGCAAGACATCAGAAGATGGTCATGGAGAATCAGAACATGAACTGGAAAGCATAAGAAGAATAGAAGTCAGAAGAACAAGCTTTGAAGTTCTGATGGTATCACGCTCAAGCTCTTCAAAGTCAGAAGACAGAAGATGCTCTGCACCAAAGTTGATGGCTTTGATATTCAAACGTTGTTATCTATAAAATTTGAGTCCAGAAGAAAGTACAAGATGAAAGGATGTAACGTCAAATCTCTGAATGACAAAAGGAACGTTAGAAGCTACAAAAGGCAAAGTCAGTAAAAGCAGCAAAAGCAAGGCTCGAGGTAGTTGACAAAAGTGTGAAACATTAAATGCAGCGTTGTACTATTCACGCAAAGCATTAAATGCATCCCAACGATCATTTCCTCTCAGCGCCTATAAATAGAAGTTCTGTCCAGAAGCTGAATACAACACTTGCGCAAAAGACACAGAAACGCTGTCAAATTCAAAAGCTTACGAACTTCATCTTCAACCTCACAAACTCTTTGTAATATTTAGTGAGTGTTAAGTTTAGAACTTAAGAGAAATATCACAGTTGTGATTGCATCTTTATTAGAAGCATTCAAACTCTTGTAAATTTTATTTTACATTGATTGTAAAAGGATTCCTAGAGTGATCAAGTTGTGATCAAGATACTCTAGAAGACTTAGAGTGTTTCTAAGTGGATAACCATTGTAATCAGTTGGATTAGTGGATTAAATCCTCAGTTGAGGTAAATCATCTTGTTAGGGATGGACTAGAGTAGTTTGGTTAACAACGAACCAGGATAAAAATCATTGTGTTGATTGTTTTTATCTTCCAAGTTTTTGAGATACACTTATTCAACCCCCCCCCCCTTTCTAAGTGTTTTTCTATCCTTCAATTTTAAACATCACTTATAACGTTTATGATATGACTTTCTACTTATATTGTGTTGCATTTATCCATTACACCCTTTTTTATAAAATTAAAACTATAATATTGAAATACGGATCGGGCTAATACATCGAACCGCACGGTGTAACACCCCCTTAATTCTTATTTATTGATTTAATTAAGTTTTTAATTAAATTATTGGAATTAATATTTATTGGGAATTATTGGGAAAATAAGGAAATATTGGTTATTGGGCCTAGTGTGGTAGTTAGCAAAAGAGGGGTGTTAACTATGTAAGCCTATTAAGACAATTTTTATTTTTTCATAAAAATAAAGGAAATTAGGAAAAAAGAAGGTTAGAGGCAAAAGGGCAGAAGTCTGAAGAACTGAGAAGTACGTGAAAAGGAGAAGAACCAAAGAGGAAGAGGACCTTCGAAGATTCGACTCTGAGGTAAGGGGGGATTCTTCGAGTTAATAATCCTTATGCGGTTATGGGTAGTAGGATTGATTAGGATTGTCATTTGGTTCAATCGAACGTGTCGGGTTTGGGGATTTGTTAGGTTTTGATAAACCTTCATAATTTGGCATGATTTTGATAATAGCCAGGATATATGTTGTTATTAGATGTTTAAAACTTGTTTGAAATGTGTTATAATGTGTAATTGGGTGATGTTTGTGTGTAATATTCGTGTGTGGACGAATTGGGTGGATGGGGTAAAGCATTTTGCTGTCAAAACTGTGAATATTGCTGTTGCAGGTACGTAGGAACCGGTTCCTGTGTGGGAGGAACCGGGTTCCCTTTATAAAAACAGAGGCGTGGGAATTCTGGGTTGCTGGGAACCGGTTCCCAGATAGGGACAACCTGATTCCCCATAGTAAAAATCAGAGACGAGTTTTGGGAAGCAGTCAGGAATCGGTTCCTGTGTGGGAGGAATCAGGCTCCACTGTGTGTTTTTGAAAAATTATTTTTATTTTAAAAACCCATAACTTTTGATCCGAGTATCTGATTTATGTGCCGTTTTGGGCGTTGCGAAGCTAATTAGGTACGTTATTTGATAAAGCAATCAAATGGGCAGTGGCCGACCTTATTTTTTTTAAAAACTCGATTTAATTGTTGATGATTTGTGAATATTAATATGCTGTTAATATTAATATGTTGATTGTGATGAACGTATGTGAATGATGCTTGGACATGTACATACTTGTTGTGATGATATTGGTGAGATGAAATGAGACGATGTTAAGCATCGGATCGGTGATGATATAAGTATGTGATATGTGTGCATTCATTCATAAATCATTTGCATTGGATCCCGTTGGTGAGTGGATCGTTGGTGGCTAATTCCCATTGTGCGGAGATTAGTAAGCAGTCATCGTGTGCCCATGTGGGGTGTGAGCGATGAGGTTAGTCGTGTGCCCAGTTAGGGTGTGAGCGACTTGAAGGGCAGTATCGCAGAGAGAAGTCTTGTGAATGTGATTCACAAATTTTGGTACCACATGCATTAGCGTCAGTCCATTCATGTGCATAATAATGTGATATAACTAAATGATTGTATAATGTGATGTGTAATACATGTGAATTGGTACTTGTTTGGTTGTAGTAGATTTGAATACATGTATGGTTGGGTGAAGGATAATTGCTATGATATTTTATTGCTTATGACTTCATAATGCTTATCAATTCGAATGAAACTCACCCTTACTTTGATGATTTCAGATTAAGGAGTAGCGGCATCTTAATTGGGTGAGGATAGCTCGTAGGCTAGTCCGTAGTTCGTGTCGAGTCATGCTCTGATTTGTAACACTGGGATCGATAGTCTTAGAGTTACTTGTGATACACTGTTTTGCCATTATTGGTTTATGTACCGTTGATTTTGTTGGAGATGTTTTATAACATTGTTGAATGAGTTTCCGCTGTGTTGAACATATGTTTTGATATTTTTCGATCATTCCTAATAAAGCATGACGAACGACGTGGAGTTTTATTTATTTTATTAATTGTAACATCCTTGCTGTATAATTACTCTGATCTTTATTATGTTTTTCGCGGGGGTTTTTAGAAGGGTGTTACAATAGTGGTATCAGAGCATAGTCAGTCGTTAGAGTCAGAGTCCTAGTGTCGGTATTCCCTTGTATGCGACTAGTGTAAGGTAGACACTGTCGATACTTTTGTTCTAACGAGATTGTTTTGTGAATTAACAGAATAATGGCTGGAAGAGGTGGAAGGAATGATGACGCTATTGCAGAGGCTCTGGGCATGATTGCCGGTGTACTGGGAGGGAATGTCAATGGTGCTGGGATTGGTGCTGACAGGCAGTTGAACAGTTTTCAGAGGAACAACCCTCCACTGTTCAAAGGCACCCATGACCCTGATGGTGCTCAGAAATGGTTGAAGGAGATCGAGAGGATCTTCCGGGTAATCGATTGTGCATAAAATCTGAAGGTGAGGTATGGCACTCACATGTTATCAGAAGAAGTTGATGACTGGTGGGTTACTACTAGGACTGAATTGGATTCTGATGGGATCGCGATTACTTGGGCCATATTCAAGAGGGAATTTCTGAGGAAGTACTTTCCTGAAGATGTTCGGGGAAGGAAGGAAATCGAGTTCTTGGAGCTGAAACAGGGTAGTATGACAGTGCCAGAATACGCTTCTAAATTGTGGAGTTGGCTAAGTACTACATACACTACACCAACGATGCAGCTGGGGAATTCTCTAAGTGTATCAAATTTGAGAATGGTCCGCGAGATGAGATCAAGCAGGGCATCAGGTATCAGAGAATTTGTCGATTTGCTGATTTAGTAGCAGGATCTTTGAGGAAGATAGCCTGAAGCTGAAATCATCTCACTCTCGCGAGTTAGTTGATAAGAAGGGTAAGAAGCCTATGGAAAGAGTTAATATTTAAACTGTTAACATTTTAACTATTTATTTTAACAAATGATTATTTTATTAAATATTTCAACTATTATTATTATTTTAAGTATTTAGTTTGTAAAATAATTTGTCTATTACATATTTCAACTATTTAATGTGTCAACCATAACTAAATTGTTTAAAGTTTCAACTATATTTATTAATTATTTAATCATTAAAAGTTGAAGTTTCAACAAAATTAAATACTGCAGTAGATGTGTATTATATATATTGTTGCAATGTAATGAATATAAGTAATGCATGGCCTAGTGGATTGAGATGATTAAATGAAATCAAGGTAACTTCAAAAATTGAGGCCCTGGACTGTGGGCCTGCTTGCCCGGGCCCAGGGCTGGCCCTGTGTATGAAAATCACACACACATTTTTAACCCTTTTAAAAAACCTCTATTCTTTTATAAAAATCACCTAAAAATGTTTCAAAAGCTTAGCAAATTGATTAGAGAATCGTTTGATTCATTATAAGCATGTTTTACAAAGTAATAATCGATTATATATATATATATATATATATATATATATATATATATATATATTGTATAGTAAATTATTTCACTTTTTAAGACCTAATATTTGATTGGAGAAGTCCCTTAAATGGATGACAACTTAGGGATCAAAACCTTCCATTTTGGGGTATCATAATCGACTATCCATTTGAGATAATCGATTATCAACATTAAAAAAACCCATAGAGTGTTTTCATATTTGAGTCAGCTTTTTTCTTATAAATAGAGGGAACCTTTCTCATTTCTAAAACACCAAAAAATTTAGTTGAAATACCTTTATATCACTTTCTTCTCTCTTTTTTTTTATATATTTTCTCACATTTTTCTTAGTGTTTTTTAGAGTGAAATCTTTATATTTTTGAGGTAGTCTAGTCTAGTTTAAGAGCATATTTGTAATATGTCATTGGGAGAAAATTTGTTTTGGTTATGAGATAAATCAAGTAAAAAGTTATTGTTTGCTTGTTGAGGTAAACCTAGTCAAATATCTATTTGGTTGGTGAGGTTTGTGTAGTTAAAAGTCTCAGTTAGTTCGTGAACTTAGTACGATGTTAAAAAACCTCTCAGTTGAATGGAGACGTCTCCATAGTTAAAACTCTCAGTCAGTTCTTGAGCTTAGCCTCTGATTAAAAAATCTTAATTGGTTGTGGAGGTCTGTGTACTAAAAAATCAGTCTTGGTTGGGAAGTTAGCCATTGAAAATTTATAATCCTTGTAAAAGGAGGTTCGTAGGCATATTCTACTAAAAGCTCTCAAGATATTGGAAACTTTCTAGGAGGAATTATTGGGGAGAGGAGTTTTCACTTTATTAAGACTTAACCTCTATAATGTTGGTGTTTTCTCTTATCCCTTAACACTTTAATTTCTAATCACTTATTCCCGATGCAATTTTGTTTTCTTATTTCCTTTGTTTTTATTATAGTTGTTTTACAAAAGCTTTTTAAACTATATTTTTGTAAAAGATTTTGTTTTTAAAATTGTTTTTAATTCTCACGAATTTCACCCCTGGTGTTTGGAGTATCATATCCACTAATCTATAACGAGCAACCTAAGGACTTCAAATTCAAATTTAAATAAGAGCTTGTTCGTAGATAAAAAAAAGGTTTGTATGGTCTCAAGAAAGCTTCGAAAAAATGGTAAAAAAAATTATTCTTTCATGGAAAGAAATAGTTGTGGGTAAAACTATTGTTGATCATTGTGTGTTTGCGAAGAAATTCCCAGATGGTAATTTTATTATTGTCTTGTTATATATTAATGACATGTTAATTATTGTTCATCACACTAAGAAGGTTCAAAGCTTAATGGACGGGTTAAGAAATTCCTTTGGAACAAAGAACTTGGGTCATACATAAGAAATTTTGGATTGAGAATTTCTCTTGATATGAAGAAACGTAAATTGTTATTGTTTTAGCACAATTATTAAGAATGTGTTATATGGCTACCAAAATGTAAATATGATCGGTAATATTAATTCTAGAAACATTACTTCGAGATACATGATAACTTTTATATGGGAGCAGTATCTTGGTATTCGAGGTTAAAAAAAATGTTTTGCTTTATTTACTGTTAAGATTGAGTATATTGCTACACTTGAAGCATATAAAGAGCTTATGTGGATATAGAAATTCCTAAAAAAAGTGGGTGTTGAGCAAGAAAAGTTTATGTTGTTTTATGAAAATTAAAGTGCAATTCTTCTTGGCAAGAACCCGACATTTCATTTCAGATCAAAGCACATTGAGGCGTGGTATCATTGAATGTGAGATGTGTTGGAAATGAAGTTACTTTCACTTGAGAAGTTCCTTTTTGACGATAATGGTTCATGCGACAATGACTTTTCCGCTGACAAAGATGATTAGCTATAACAAAAAGGAATAAGTATGGTGGAGCTGATCCTTCCCACTTGAGTCGTGAAAGGATATTTGTAGAGATAGGTCACTCTTAAAGTAGGGCCCGCCATTTATTTATAAAAATAAAAAATCCAACACAACAACATTGTAATGAAAAACAATAAAGAAGAAAAGAAAGGCCACATATGTGTGAAAGAAGAGAATAATGAAAGTTAGTTCCGAGTAATAGATGAGTGTGTAAAAAACTTTATTCGTTTGAGTTACAAATTCACTATGTTGATCCTATCACTTAACTAATTATATTTATGTATCAGTTGAGAAGCTTTACCTTCTCTTGGAATCATTTCGTTATACCCATATTTTATAAAAGTATATTTTGATGTGTGTTTCTCACCTTTATTCTTTATTGGTGAGGATTGTAATTCTCTATTGTTACTAAAAAGACGTTTGTGCATCCATTATTCATATTATAAGGATGGTTTTATTGGACTAGATCTATTGATTTTTTTCTCTCACTTTGAGTGAAGTTTTCCACGTTAATAGATTGGCATATATGCTATTTAAATTTTATATTTTACTTTTTTGATAATCAAAATATAATATAATTAGAAGGTGTACAAAAGGTACTCAACCCTTACAAATAGAAGAAACAAGCCACGTAGAGCAAATAGCCCGCAAAAACAAAACAACCTAATAACAAACTACTTAGTCAAACAATACAAAGGCCTAGTATCCTAAATTGACCAACTAAGGGTTACAATCCCCTTGAATCTAGCAAGGAACTAATCTCAAGGTAAACATTTTGCTAACTTGATAATATCTGCTACACCGTTTTGAACTCCTTAAAAAAGATCCCTACTCCTACTAATTCAAATAGGCCAGTAGATAGACATCCATATTAACAATTGAATTTTAATTTTAACCACGCCTTTCAATAAAACCCAAAATCTACTAAGTTTATGCCCCATTGAATCATCCTCCAATATCCTTTGAATATCAAACAAAGAAAATACCTCCTTCAAAACACTCGTTGCTAAAGGACACCTAATGAATAGATGGATAATGGATCCATCTATTCTAAAGCGCCTTAGACAAAACTCTTCATGACTTACACTTAGGATACCTCTTTTAGGTAACTCGTTTGTAGTTGGTAACTTATTCTTAAGAATTTTCAAATCCAAAATTGGATTTTTCTAGGAGTTTTAGTTTTCGAAAAAACTTATGATTGTGTGTTGTGGGACTCCCAATCACGAGAACATAAAATGAACTTGAAAACACACACGTTCACCCAATTCATACACCTCGATCCAAAACCCATACGGATCATAACATATTTATGGTAGTCCAATGACACATAGTCATAAGCTTTTTCGAAATCTACCTTAAATAATACTACATCTGTTCCTTTATATAAGAGACAATTCACTTTTTAGATTCATTAAATAATTAATGTATCTAGTCAATATACATACCAGATACATTAATTATTCAATGAACCTAAAAAGTGAAATGTCTCTTATATATAGGAACAGAGGTAGTATACACTTTTTCTTGTATCTTCTAGCATTGTCTACCACTTTGCTAAGAACAACCACACCTTCTAGAATTTATGTGTCGATAATGAAAGCATATTAACTATATGAGATTAGAACACTAATTACCTTCTTCAACCTCCCTGCCAACAACTTTGCTATACTATTTAGACACTATCTTAATTTCTTATACCTAAAACCAATTCTCCAACTTTGAACGATCAGCCTTTAAAAGAATTTTGAAGCCAACTCCCTGAAACATAGGTTTTCTAGCTAGGGGTTCTTAAAACAATCCTTTGAAATGATTATTATCCTCCAATATGATTTCTTTAACATCCTCAATCAGACATCCATCTTTGGAGTAAGAATCACCTTCGCTTAGCTATCTAAATTGAAACTTTTGTTTAAGCCTTGCTTCCTTATTATGGAACTCTGCTAAACTAAATTATAAGTGTGAGTCCTCTAATATTCTACTTCCAAAGTTACGTGATTAACTGAGTTTTCCTCAACCTGACCAAAAACATTTAACTCCTTGATTGCCTCATCAACTCCCAAATCAATTTTCCCAAAAACTTTATAATTCCAAACTTTCAGCTTTGCTTTCAGCTTTTTAAGGTTATCTTTGAACATAAAGACATACATCCCTTCCACTTTAGACGAAATCCACACTTTTTCTACAAAAGAAAGGAACTTAGAATGGTCAAACCAACATTTAAAAATCTTAAAAGGTTTTGGGCCCCAATTGACACGATTTAGGTAACACCCTAAAACCCAACACAAAATGATACGAAATAATTTAAATATAAACAAAGATTCATCGTTAGGGTGTCACACATCACATCACAAACCTTCTCTGTAACACTTTTCAAATAAAATAAAAAATTCAAAACACCTATCATTACATGCTCGCATTTACTTTGGCTCATTGTAGTAGAATTAATCACAAAACACAACTCATCAATTAAATAAGTCTCATAATATTATTTATTTGAAACTAAACACAATTATGGCAAAAGTCTTCAACATGAAAACAACTCAAAAACATTAGTAGTTGTAACCATTAATTCTCGTAATAACAACAAATCATAATAAAACAAATCATAAATGTTCGCCCGCCCAATGTTACAGATCAGAGCAACAAAATCTAAAATGCATAAAAACGGAAAAAAGGAAGAATAGCCTCAACGTCATCCTTCAGCTCTGATGCAACTACTCGATGACCTTCTTATCTGTATTCCAAGAGGGAGTACAGAACACCACAAAATAACAAAGGGGTAAAAATATGCTCAAAATATATAATGGTGCAAATTAAATGCAATCTGTAGCCTAAATAAAGATATCATCTTTCACACACATAAAATACATCAATTAGCATAACTCACTTGTGTTACCCAAAACATCTCAATCGCACAACAACACTCATTTGCACAACCTTTATATAATGCAATGTAGACAACGAATCAACTCATTCATGTGGTACCAACTCAACAAAGGTTCTTCATATGAATCAAGTCCCAAAATCTGAACCCAGGCACCCTCATTTGAGCTCCAGACAAGTCACTAGTCCCCTCCTCTGAACTTGTGACTCGCCTCTTTCCCAATAATGGCAACAAATGATGCATGTATAATAATATGCACGACAACAACAATAACTCAACACATAATTTACAGTTTGACATATAATTGTAAATTAGTCCTGCAATCCATCAACAATAACAAAGTAATCGCCGCGTCTGAACTACACACCACAAATCTCAATTATATTATTTTCACATAATTATCACACAACAATGTAATTACATCATCAACCAATTGCTCGATTAAATTATTTAATAGGTTTAAAACTCACCAAACACAAAACACCAGCCAAACAATAGCCAACTATCAGCTAAACAGCAAAACAAAATTGAAATTCCAAACCGATAGCTCAAAACACACAAACTGGAAACTAGCGCCCTTCCTGGAATAATGACGATTTGGTTGTCACCTGGGTGACGGGTTTCACCTAGCTAACACCCTAATCTCACTAGCATGTCGCCCCTATGACGATCGGTAAGAAAAAGCTTGCCTGGAGGCCTTGACAACCTCCCTGTCACCATGCTCATGTTCGTCAACTAACCCAAAATGCATGACGACTAGGTCGTCACGCTCGTGACAATTGTCACGCTGAACCAGAACATAAAATTGTGTTTTCTGCCATGGGAGCTTCGATTTCGGTGATTCAAATACCCAAACGCATAAAAGATTATATCCTAATATCCTAACACATTTAAAACATTGATTTATCACTCATTATATATTTATTTCAAAAATTATCATGATTTTAAGGGATTTGTTCATCATACTCATACCACACATATGAACACATACTCAATGAATATTCACAAACTGAGGTGCACAAAATTCATGTAAAATTAGTGCATCAAAATCATAACATACCCATCAATTACATCATATTATCATATTAATTTCATTCATCTTATTAAACATTCAACCATTAAGAAAAAGATAGAAGAACCTAATAGAGATTAAGGACTTCTCCCTACCCAATCATGCAATTAAAACCATATTAAGAGTAATCTCCCCATACCTCATATTTTCAGCAAGCAAAAATGGTTTCCTCAAGCTCTAGTTTCCTCTCCCTAAATCCTCACCTTTTCTCTAAACGTTCTATTTTCTACGTACTATCAAAACCCCAGTCTTCAAATCCCTCTTAACCTAAAATCTACAACTTACCTTTATCCAAATGGAGCAGCAATCTGATACCTTCTTGATTGCATCTTCAACACCCAAATATATTTTCCCAAAAAATTCATAATTCCAAATTCTCCACTTTGCTTTCACCTTTTTAAGTTTATCTTTGAACATAAATACATACATCCCTTCCACTTTAGACGAAATCCACACTTTTTCCATAAAAGAAAGGAACTCAGGATGTTCAAACCAACATTTAAAGATCTTGAAATCTTTTGGGCCCTAATTTACACAACTTACCTTTATCCAAATGAAACAATGATCTGATACTTTCTTGATTGCCTCCTTAACACTCTAATCAATTTTCCCAAAAACTTCATAATTCCAAACTCTCAACTTTGCTTTCAGCTTTTTAAGTTTATCTTTGAACATAAAGACATACATCCCTTTCACTTTAGACTAATTCCACACTTTTTCGACAAAATACAGGAACTCAAGATGGTTAAACCAACATTTAAACATCTTGAAAGGTTTTGGGCCATAATTGACATGAATTAGCTTTATTCAAATAGAGCAGTGATATGATACTTCCTTGTTTCCCATAAATTGACCATCAATCTCCCACTTCTCAATGACACCTTTAGATAACAAAAATTTGTCTAATCTACTCATGGTGCTTCTATCACTATTAAACCAAATGTACTTATTTCATAATGAAGGTAAGTCAACCTAGTTCAGATTATTAATGAAATCACTGAATTCATAAATTTCTAAGTTGTTAACTTAAAAGTTATTTTGTTTCATCTCCTCACCCTCTCAACTATATTAAAATCACCAGCCAAACACCACTTACCACCTAGAAATTTGATTTTGAATTCCCTCTAATCATACAAAACTCCCTCGTTTTATGAGTGCAACGATGAGAATAAACGTTCACTCTGAAATAATACTTTCGATTCCACTTTAATTTTATTCTCGCATAACCTTTAACTGATAAGCTAAGAGTAATCTCAAAGATACCAGATTTCCACATGATAATGAGACCATCCGCTCTTCCATGTCCCCACTTTAAATACCAACCCACCACCTTGTTACATTAAGAAAACATACAAGAATTCTCCATATTTGATATCTTGGTTTCTTGTAACAAAAACACATCCGCCATGTCTTTAGAAATCAATTTTCTCACATAATTTCTTTTAATAGGATTGGAGCACCCTCGGATGTTGTAGGAGAGAATATTCATTGGGTACCCTTCATTTTTGCTTCCTTCTTCATACGCTCTTATTGATCTCAATAATCCATCTCTCTAATTTCTTCTACATACATTATTTCTTCTTCCAACCCTATAACCCATAAAGCCAAAATCTTCTTCCAAACCCTAGAAGCAATATATTCTTCCATAATAGCTCAGAAATGCTTATTCCCTTGAATAAATTTTGAGTCAAATGTAGATCAAAATCACAAGAAAAAGGATTGACGATAAAACGATTGGTTTAAAATTAGGGATTTTGGAGTGAATGTTTTGGAGGAAGCCAAAAGGATAAAAGTGAAGCTTTGGTTGAAACTTTTGATTTGCGAATATCTCAATGTCCCTTTTCTTGACCCCTATCTTCTTTCACATAAGTGATTTGGGTCTTTTTGTTGTGGCCAAAAGCAAGCCCGTTAAAATCTGACTAGGGAATGAGCATCACAAGATAGGCCCACATCCAGACTTTCGTTGATATAGTCCACATTGAAAAAATCCTCTAAATTAGAGAGCCTGTCCAAGACCAATGAGACTCTCTTCGCACTTTTAGGCCTACTAACATTTGCTTTAATTTAGTAAAAAAAACCTTTTTCAGCATCCTTATTCTTTGAGATTGACTTTTCTACACTCGACACTCTATGATTTGACTTTTTCTATGAAGATTCAGCAACCCTAGTATCTTTCACCAAATGACATTTGCTACTACCTATGACTATAACCTATTGATCAAAGACTACTAAATCTCTAATTAATAGTGAGTCGTCTCCATTACCATCATCTTCAATCAACATGTTCCTCTCAGGGTAACCCACATCACCATCTAAAACTCCATCTTGACATATGTCTTCTTCAAACCATTCACTGGATGTTTCATCAGACTCTGCTTCTAACTTTGATAAAGAATCCATAAAATAAGCAAGCATGCAAATCCTAAGTGGACCATGATAATCCTCAACCACGGTGTCCTAAAAGTTTCTCCATCGATCAAAATGTTGAGAGCTTTTTTAAGACCCGGGTTGTTGAAAGTTTTAACCAAAATGCGAACAACATCAATCTTATATTGCAAGCTTATATTTCATCTGCAAACCTGTAAACTCCAAAAGGTGTCATCGTGAATTAAAAAAATCAGGATCCCATGTGTAATACGGTGGGAGAACTGACTTTTTTAAATCTTGCGGATAGCAAGAGTCGCCACCGACTTTTATTTTATCCAATTAGAAAGGTTAAAAGAACAGAAAAATACCTTTTAAAAAGAGATTGAGTTCGGGGGGTAAGTTATACAGAGGGAAGGTGTAAGCACCCTTTGTATCCATGGTTATCCATGAGCTCTTAATTGCTTAGCTCACTTTGTTTTCAAAATATTTGAAGTGTAGTGTGTGAATAGTAAAAACTTTTGTTAAGGATTTTAGCTTGTAAATAAGCGTAGCCTTGTTTTGAAAGTATTTGAAAATAAGTGGTAAAAGGATATTGGAATTTTGAATTTGAATTTGAAAAAGAGCAAGCAATTAAAAAGCAATTACCCTTAAGTTTAGAATTTTTGTTCTTTTAGACATTAATGGGAAAGGGCTATCCATACCATAAAGGGTAGGAAGTCCTTTCATTGGATATAAAAAGGGTCATCGAGGAAGTATCGTTCGCCATAAAATTGTCCCTACCATATAGAGGGTAGATATTCTTTAGGGAAGGATATAATAGTCATTAATCTTTTTTAGGCAGCAGGTGAGGATACCTTAGCAATGGGACAATCATCTTATTTCAGAGGCAACATCGAGGGACAAAAGTCTTATGATGATTTCAATGTATTAAGGAAGCACTTGCTTTAGGTATCCTCGGAATCGAGGGACTTGACTATTTTAGAATCGTAATTAAAAGGCAACAGACAACAAGAAGGGTTACCCTAAAGGTGTGTGTGTGGCACAATTATGTGGTTAAGTTCAAATATTTATCTTGTAAATAAGTGGTCTAATTCATTTTAACAAGGCTTGCCCTCTCTAAGATTACTAACCACGCAATTAAAATAAAGGCAGAATTAAAAGTTTCTATGTTATTACAATAAACATCTGTGGGGCAGAAAAATAAAGGCAAGAAATAAAAACTCTAATGAAACTATTACATCTTGTGAGCAGTTACATAATACGGCAAAAACTTGCGGAAAAACCACAAGAAATAATTAAGTTGATGATAACCCTGCAAGACACTATAGTAATAATAGTAAAGTAAACAATAGTAAAATAAAGGCGAAATAATAAAGTAAAATAAGAGGGCAAAATAGAGAAAATTAGTGTTTTAAAAGAATTATGGGGAAAAACCTAAATCTATGGTTAATGGGCAACACCTACCTAAGGTTAAAAACCTAACTTGGCTAAATTCATTAAAATTATAAAAAAAGGGTTAATAAATCCTAAAATTAAATTAAGTATCCCAAAAATAATTATTAGTCTAAAAATATAACCCTAACCCTAATTCATGAAAATGGACAACATCTATCTAAGGGAGAAAATTTAATTTGGCTAAATTAATTAAAATTATAAAAAAAAGGTTAATAAATCCTAAAATTAAATTAATTAGCCTAGAAATAATTATTAGCCTAAAAATAAAACCCTAACCCTAGTTCATGAAAATGGACAACATCTACCTAAGAGAGAAAATTAAAGTTTTGGTTTGTAATTAAATATTAATAATAAAAGATGGTTAATTAAGGAAAAGAAAAAAAAGGAAGAAAATAGAACCAAAAGGAAGAGGTTGAGATTTGATGTGGCAATCCTTGAGGGTGAATTATGGGAAAGTGGCCAATAAAGTGTTTGGCCAAAACAGGGTTAATGGCTAAAGGAAGTACCTGCAAAAAAGGTAGTAATAATAATGTTAATAATAAGAATAATAATATTAATAGTATAATAATAATAATAATAATAATAATAATAATAATAATAATAATAATAATAATATAAGATAAAAAAAAGAATTGGGGTTTAGAAAATTATATTATGGCCAAAATTACTAATAACCTTGATTTGGCCAAAAACCAAAAGGTTTTTGGCCAAATATGAATAACCTTGATTTGGCCAAATACCAAAAGGTTTTTGGCCAAAAAAACAATTGGGGTACCATCCACTTGGTCAATCCATAGAAAACCTGTTCATAAACCAACGCAATGTTACTGTTAAGAAAACAAATGGAAAAATAGAAAAGTGATTAAAATAAAATCAAAAAAATATAAAAACCTGACTATAAATCAAATAAAATAAGAACACGAAACTACAATTTTTTTTAGATTTATTTGAAAATATGAAAAATAGAAATTAAATCAAATAAAATAGAAAAACGAGGAATTTGCGATTTTGAGGGTCGAACTCCGTTAGAATTCTATTCTAAAGGAGTATTGTTCTACGATTGTTTCTTGAACTTTTGGAAAAATTTCGGAGCAAATTGAAACAGTAGTTTCAGAATTCGACTGATAGGCTGGAAAATTTATTACTGTGCTGCAACCGGAATTGCAACCCTGAAGAAGGAGAAGTAGGAGAAAATAATTTTTGTGTTTGTGAGAAGAGAGAGAGTGAGAATAAGGGTTAGAATTGTTAGTCCCTAATGTATAAAAAATATTAGTATTTATAAGAAAAATATTAGGTTAAAAAACAATGGGTTTGGACTTTAAAAAGGATTTAATTAGTAATAAAAATAAAATTCTAATAACTATTAATTATAATACTAAATAATAATAATAATAATAACTAACTAACTATAATATAATTAAAAATAAAAATATAAAACTAATAATAACTGAATTAAAACTATAATAATAATAATAATAATAATAAAATAACATCTATCTGATATAATATTTCTAAATATTTAATGTAATACTAATAACAAAACTAATGCTTAAAATAAAAAAAGTAACTTCTAAAAACGATATATATTTTTTGTAATTTTTGAATATATTTTTCTAAAAGGAGTATAAAAATTAAGATTTAAAGAAAAAAGATGTTTTAAACTTCCTGATAAAAAAGAAGAAAATTATAACTAAAGAAGTTAAAAAAATAATAAAAAATGGAAGAAAAAAAAGTTAGAAAATAAAATAAAGGTTAGATGTGAGATTCAAAGCCGGGACTTTTCGGTCGTGCGTCTTTTGCCGTCAAATTCTTACCGATTGCGCTACGTCAATTATTTGAAATAAAATAACATAGACAATTATAAGAGGGCAAATTTTGGGGTATGACAGCTGCCCCTGTTCAATCTTCTTAAACCTGAGGATGCAGAGTGGTTTGTATACCAATCGGTATTTGAAGGTGGAAGAGGATTGAACACTAGAATATCCTGAAATTTGCCCTTGATGATGCAGGGACTTTTTGCCGGAGATGGACTTAAAGATGCCATCCAGATGTTGGCAAGAGGATGTGTGAGATGGGCTTAAAGATGCCATCTGATTTTGATAATATGAGAGTCAGAATGAGTCGTACGTTAAACTGTATCTGAAAAGATATACTTAGGATAAGTCGTACGTTAGACTGAATCCACTGTATTGATAAATGTCAAGGTAAGTCGTACGTTAGGCTATACTTTAGGAAGATTCATACGTTAGACTGGGTCAGATTGCATTGATAAATGTCTGGATAAGCCGTACGTTAGGCTGTAGGATAGGTCGTACGTTAGACCAGGTCCCCTGTGTTGATAGTTGTCAGAATACACCATACATCAGGTTGTATCCTAGGATGAGTCGTACGCTAGACTGGATCCTTTGTATTGAGAAGTACCATAATGAGTCGTACGTTAGGCTATATCTGAGCTCAGTGTGTTGAGAAGTGTCTGTTGGAGGTTGATCGTGTCAGCACCGTTCGTAGTAACTAAATTAGATCTTGGAAAGATGATCGTGTCTACACCGTTCGTGGTGATTGATCGGAAAAATAGCAAGTGTACTATTTTTGCCTCTGTAGTAATAATAGGGAAAATTCCCCGAATGTCGATCTCAAGGACTGCGTAGGAAATACAGATTCGTAAAATATAATTCAATTGAACAAAAACTAATGTTTTGGTTTTGGGGAATTTAATCCTTGCAAAGAAAAATAAATGAGAAAAAATAAATTGAGTTTTGTTATCAAATATATGAGATGCTAGGGTGAGTGGTTGATTTGGCATGTAACACTTTCTGAATTAAGATCTTTTCAACAAGTTCATAACATTCAGTTACCACATCTTTAGGGTGTTTCCTCCTAAGTCCTTAGTGAGGAAACCTTTGGTCTTCCAACCTAAATCCTAAGTCCTTAGGAACCTAAATTGAAACCAAGCCTTTATATAATCAAGATTATGTGGTAATTATAGGGTATCCCTAGTCCTAGGTGATATCTACTATAATCAAATTATACACAAACCCTAACAACTACAGTCCTGTATTTGTTAGCCATAGATTAATCCTTATTTGACCGATAAAGAAAACAAGAACATTGCATAATTTAACTGAAAATCACAAACCAATGTATTGACGAAATCACAAATTCATCGTTATTACAAAACCAAATCAGGACCACCCCCTAGCATTGGGGGGTTTAGCCTCTCATAATATTCAAGAAAGACAAAGTAAAGAATTTAGACATTACAAAGATAATTGGGAACTTTGATCTTCAATGGTGTCCACCGTTGAATCTCTCCGTCTCCGAAACCCTTGACGAAGCTATCTTCTCTCTTCTGTGATTTTCTATCGTCTGATCCAAAAGTCAAGTCCCCTCTGGTGTTTTTAGAAATTAACTTAAATAGTCTAGGTCAATTACAGCCAAGTCAAATGCCAAAAATGCCCTTCCAGATAAGTGTACTTGAAAATTCCAAAAAATAGAAATTTTGTCCGCGCAACCTGCACGGGTCGTGCAGGTCTGCACAGCCCATGCAACTCCCAGACTTTGCCAATAAAATATTCAAGCTTCAGACCTTCTTGCACGGGTCGTGCCAAGCTGCACGGGCGCCCGTGCAAACTCTCTGGTTTTTGTATGGGAGATGACATTTGATTCTGCACGGGCCGTGCAGGTCTGCACGGGCCGTGCAGCCTTCAGAACTCCACTTTTCTTCCTTATTTCCCGATTTATTCATATGAGCCTGAAAACATTAAAACATACAACCAAAGCATAAAATGACGAATAATGAAATAAAACACTAAATAACATAACTTAAAAATACTTAAAAACAATGGTAAATGTATGTGTGAAAACCACTGATCAGTGATAAAATTAGATCTTTGAACTTTGGTTGTGTCAGCACCGTTCGTAGTAACTGAATTAGACCTTGGAAGGATGATCGTGTTCGTGATGATAGAATCAGATCTTTGAATGTTGATCGTGTTAGCACCGTTCGTAGTAACTGAATTAGACCTTGGAAGGATGATCGTCTCTACCGTTGTGAGGATAGATTTAGATCTTGGATCTTCGATCGTCTCAGTACCGTGTATGGTAACTGATTTAGATCTCAGAATGCCGATCGTCTCAGTACCGTGTATACTAACTGATTTAGATCTCAGAATGTCGATCGTCTCAGCACCTTGTGGGGTAACCAATTTAGATCTTGTAATGTCGATCGTCTCAGCACCTTGTGGGGTAACCAATTTAGATCTTGTAATGTCGATCGTCTCAGCACCTTGTGGGGTAACCAATTTAGATCTTGGGATGATCGTCTCCACCGTTTGTATTGATGAATTTAGATCTTGGATTGTTGATCATCTCGGCACCTTGTGGGGTAACCAATTTAGATCTTAGAATGATCGTCTCCACTGTTTGTATTGATGAATTTAGATCTTGAATTGTTGATCGTCTCGGCACCTTGTGGGGTAACCAATTTAGATCTTAGCATGATCGTCTCCACCGTTTGTATTGATAAATTTAGATATTGGATTGATCGTCTCCACCGTTTGTATTGATGAATTTAGATCTTGGATTGTTGATCGTCTCGGCACCTTGTGGGGTCACCAATTTAGATCTTGTAATGTTGATCGTCTCAGCACCTTGTGTAGTAACTGATTTAGATCTTAAGAAGATGATTATCTCTGAACTATCTCTGGAGAATATCCGGAACTAAGTATCAGAATTAAATCTTTGTCTTGATTATCTCTGAACTATCTCTGGAGAATACCCGGAACTAAGTATCAGAATTAAATCTTTGTCTTGATGATCTCTGAAATATCTCTGGAGAATACCCGGAACTAAGTATCATAACTAAATCATGGTCTTGATTATCTCTGAACTATCTCTAGAAGATAATGTTCATTTGATTTGTAGGAATAGACTGAAAAAGCAACGTTAGTTTTATGCAATGTCGTGATGCATGTATTGTAATGTTAGTTTTTGAAATGAATGAGAGTGTTATGCATATTCCATGACGCGCATGTATGTTATGTGTGTGCCATGAGGCGTGAAAATGTTGTTAATGATGATAGTAAATTGTAGTAGAATCTGGCGGAGAAAATAAATCCCCGACTGTTATGGAGAATACAGAGTACAAGTCTTCCATTTTAGTAGGAACTCCCGCTTCATGCTCGAGGATGCTCAGCTGGGGATTTGTGATTTCTGCTTGGGGACGAGATCCATTTGAATGATTGATCTTGATGTACCCTGACTGGGGATAAAAGAGAAGAATAACCTTGTTTGGAGAAGAGAAAAGTGTTGGGGAACCGGCAATGTCGAAGATGTAAACTCCGTTGAGGAACTAAGTCTTTGTTGGGACAAGAACGTTTGAATATATCTTCTTGATGATTACTCTGTGAGGATATGATCTTGTGAAGTCGACTCTGTGGGAAGGCATGGATGCCTTGAACATTGCCCCCAGTATTTATAGTAACTGCCATTCCTGGACTTGTATTGATTGGAACACACCAATGAGTATTGATCGAAGTGTAAAACTGGATTTCATAGATTTTTCCCTGCTAGTAGGGATTTTGAAAAGATTCGCCTTGCGGGGACTTTATGAGATGTGCACTATGGGTGACATGCCCCTAGGAATCATAGACTTAGGAAGATGCCCCACGTTGATTGGTAAGTAGCTTCGGATCCACTTGGATGCATGTCCCCTGATTGTCTCGCGTTCTTGAGAGATTCTCAGAATCTTGAACGGATTGCCCCAGATTGATTGGCATTCTTTGAGAGATTCTCGGAAATTTGACCTGATTGCCCCAGATCGAACGGATAAACCATGCCATGCCCCCTTGTATACGTAGGAGACATTGGTTCTTGAAGTGATTTTGTCTGTCGAGATAACTTTTGGTCATTAGTTATACCCTGTGCAACTTCTTCCTGATGCTAACATTTGAAATTATGTAGCGGAATATGTTTAATAATGAAATCATGAGATGCAATGCATATGTCTGTCTTGTTTTTAGAAAAAAGCATTAAAACAGGAGATGTAAAAGTGTGATGTTTAAAAATGTGACGTTTGTAAAAACGAAATATCAACTCGGCATTTATGGTAAACCTTAAGGAGTTAGGATACCTTTTTGGTGACATTATGCTTTCGAACTAACCATGCTTCAGTTAGGACTTTCAAGGGTTGTAACGTGGCTTGGTTCATGGTTTATGAAACAAAGGATAGTGGCTCAAAGTTTATTTGTACCCATCCCAATCTTCGTTATGTTCTTCGATCCTATGCTCAGTTAAATTTTCGTTTAAGCAAATCTTGAAGTCGTAACATTGATATATGATGATGGTTAAAGCAATGACAGTTTATATGGACAAGAAGACATCTTTTTTGCAATACTTTCTTTTTGTCGAGGATTTGCAGTGACCTCTTTTGAAATGTTTTCTTTTGTCAAGGATTTTTAGCAACCTCCTTTTTGACTTTGTTATCCCTAACTTTTTCCTGAACTATTTATTTTGAGATTACAGTCAGCAGGATATTTCAATTTTTGATAAGTCTCCTTCGTAGGTTTTGACTTAACATCTTTTCTTTTTGGTGGATATTGACTATCTGACTTAATGGTTGCGGGGACCCATCATTATTTGTGTAAACAACGGCTAGTATAATTGAGTTAACTGAGTAACTACCCTGCCCTAGGTTATGATTAAGGGTTTTAAATTGTACCAGAAAGAAAACTCCTACGCCTTAGGCTTAAAGGGGTTGACGAGGGATTAACATCCTTATATCTCCACTGTTTAGTAATTGAAACAATGTCTGTACATTGTCAGCATAGTCCGTCCAAAAGCATACTGTATGAGGCCGCGGTATCATTTTCGTCATCCTCCCTCAAAAGGCATACAACTTTAGCAGGAGTCGGGTATCACAAAACATATGCAAAGTAAAGGCGCAGTTTAAAATGAGTGACAGCGAAATAATTTGTTCAAGACAAACATATGCAATACACTGATGATGATTATTAAAACAGATAATGTCTATCACAAGTCGAATGTTTAAACAAACAGAATATAAATTGCGCATGAAAATAAGTCTAATGATCAAAAAGTTCATCCTTCTGGACATTAATCAGTCTTGTCATAACTAGGCGTGGAAGCGGTGATCACCACAGGAGTCTTAGAAGGATTGAACTCAATTTCACCAGCATCAATCATGTCTTGGATCTTAATCTTTAATGCCTAACAACTATTGGTGTCGTGTCCGGGACTATTGGAATGGTAGGCACATCGCACGTTTGGATTGTGTTTAGCAGAGGTAGTGTTGATGTGTTGAGGAGGATCCCTCACAGTAATCATTCTTGCCTTTAACAGATGTTGCAGCGCCTGACCTAATGACATGTTAATTTTGGTGAATTGACGCTTAGGTGCATCTGGCTTGCGTCGATGTTGTAGAACTAGTGTAAAGATCAGAATTGCCCCAACAGATTGGTTGCGTCATTACGACCTTTCTGATTGTGCACAACATTAGCCATATGAGGTTTCTCAGGTGAATAGAAATCAATGATCTTGTCATCGATTAAGTCTTGGATCTTATGCTTCAATGGTCCACAATCTTTGGTATCATGACCAGGACTGTTCGAATGATAAGCGCATCTTGCACTATACTCGTACCCAGGAACAGGATTGGCAGGAACTGAATATGAAGGCAATAGGGTTATCAATTCCTGTTTGAGTAGTTGTTGCAGAACTTGAGACAGCGGCATGTGCAACGAAGTAAATGATCGCTTAGGTTTGGATTTCCGGTTATCTTGACTACCTTGCTGCCTATGCTGATCCTTCTCCTTCTTGATCAACAGTGTCTTTAATTCTTCTTGCCCCTTGGCCAAGTTAAGGATCATCTCTTGGAATTGGTTGTTCTGAGCCTGGAGATTTTTTACTGATTGCTCGAGATCCATAATGCTGAAATAAACAGCGAGGAAGGATGAAGGACCTGTTGTAAGAAACCTGTTATGCGATGTTATGAATACAGATGCACTGTTTTCAAGGATCTTTAAGGAATTTAGTTAGCAACATTAAAATGATTTGGTCGCATCTTCATTCGAAGAACTCTGATTCTTGGATGTTCTTATATGGGAATCAAGCTCACCATATCAAGTGGGTCATCGCCTCTGATTCGGGATACCTGACTTGGAAGGTATATGGCTAGAGGAAAATAAATCCTCTTGCCCCTTGATAGGTGTCGTGTCTCTGAACTGGAAGGCATATGGTAAGAGGAAAATAAATCCTCTTGCCCTTAGATAGGGATTCAGTCCTTGATAAGAACACTTGAAATTGTGCGCCCTAAATTCCTAAGATCCTTGAAAGGGTTTGTTAGCATTTTATGTTATGATGTCATGATGTCATGCGGATGTAATACAATAGGTAAAGCATAAGGTAATAAGGATGAAATGTCCTATAAGAAAATCCTGCAAGGAAATAGAATGGTTAGCAGCATACACAAGCAAGTCACACAAATGTCCTTAGGTTTAAAGGCTTGCATGAAGTCTGACCAGGTAACTACCCTTCCCCAATAGGTACTTCTATGGATAAGAGTGAATTTAGTAACAGGGTTCTACCAGTTACTCAGAATTCTCAGCCCCTCTAAAGCACCCTCGGACATGATGCATTCGCATCATGCAATGATACTTTAAGAAAGAACCTATCTGAGTTGTAGTATCGGGTAGCGACTAGGCCCTCAACATTTGTGAAGAGTAGCCCCCCCACTACGTCCTAAAGGCCAAGATGGGTTAAAGGGTAACTAAAGGTCCTTAAGGTCCGGCGCACCCAAAGGTATATACATAGATCTCCCTCATTTGAGCAAGGTGTGTATATCTCTATGGAGTCCTAACTTAAGTGTGAACTTAATATTGACTCATCTCCCACATATGTGAAAGAGGTCGCCATGACTATGCCACTCCTATCTTAAATGTACTTAAATCCGGGTATAGGATTCGTCCTTCATTTAATTCCCAAGCAACCTTTAAAATAAAGCAATCAAAACAAACAATTGAAAACATTTAAGTGATCCTAAACTTTAAGGTAACCCCTATTTTATTCGAAGTCCCCAGTAAAGTCGCCAGTTCTGTAATACGGTGGGAGAACTGACTTTTTTAAATGTTGCGGATAGCAAGAGTCGCCACCGACTTTTATTTTATCCAATTAGAAAGGCTAAAAGAACAGAAAAAGACCTTTTAAAAAGAGATTGAGTTCGGGGGGTAAGTTATACAAAGGGAAGGTGTAAGCACCCTTTGTATCCATGGTTATCCATGGGCTCTTAACTGCTTAGCTCACTTTGTTTTCAAAATATTTGAAGTGTAGTGTGTGAATATTATAAAATTTAGTTAAGGACTTTAGCTTGTAAATAAGCGTAGCCTTGTTTTGAAAGTATTTGAAAATAAGTGGGAAAAAGAGATTGGAATTTTGAATTTGAATTTGAAAAAGAGCAAGCAGTTAAAAAGAAATTACCCTTAAGTTTAGAATTTTTATTCTTTTAGACTTTAATGGGAAAGGGCTATCCATACCATAAAGGGTAGGAAGTCCTTTCATTGGATATAAAAAGGGTCATCGAGGAAGTATCGTTCGCCATAAAACTGTCCCTACCATATAGAGGGTAGGTAGTCTTTAGGGAAGGATATAATAGTTGTGGTGGTCGTTTTCTTTACCTCCCCGTTTCACTTGGGAGGACGGCACGCTAAACCCTTCACGCGAAATTTGGAAGGAGAATGCGCCCGTGGTGGGATGAATTTTGTTTCAGTTCTTCCTACGATATCACACGAACTTTCTTATTGGTCCTACGAGTAGGAAAGGGGAAAAAAGATCTCAACTAAACCCTAGGAGTTTGCTAAGTGTGGGGATTTCACCTAGACTAGAAATTCTGGAGTCCGGGAGGTCGGTTATACATAGGGAAGTGTTTAAACACCCTACATATCTGTAGTACTCTACAGGAACCTTCTCTGTGTCATTGTGTTTGTGTTTATTGCTAATGATTGGGAAAGTTTCTCCTTTGTGTTAGGAGAAGGAATTGAATTGATTAAAGAAGAGAGACAGACAGACTGACTGACTATTTTTGGTATTTTATTAGCTCGCTGAGATTCCTTGTGAACCTCATGCCTACATATCCCTAGTGGAAGTCAGAGCTTAATGTAGTTCGGGGAACTAACTAGGGAAATTAATTGTTTTTGGTGCCTTGTTTGAAGCTCAAGGTTGAAGCTTGGAATTAAATCTCTGTTTACAGTAAAGAGACATGAAATTATCTCTACAGAGAGGTATTTATACTATTCTACCACAAACATTTTAAAAGAGTGACAGAATAACTGAATTCATTTCATTCAAGAGGGGGACCTTACTTGTGTATGTGCAAGTATACCAGTCAAATGCCTCTTAAATGAAAGAAAGATGCTCATCCAAATTAGGGAAAGTTACCACATGTCTGGGTTTTACTGCCAGCTCATGCCTTTCAAAATCCTAAATGGGAGACTTGATTAAAATTGAAATGAAACGTTTGTTTGTTTGAATGTGGTAGAGTAGTAAAAATATCTCTCTATAGAGATAAGCTATGTCTATCTACTGTATAAAAGATTTGACTTTAGCTGGCTTGTATGAGGCCCAAGCTTGAGGCTTTTTGATTGATTAATTATTATTATTGACTCTGGGAGATGGCTCCACTGGGGGTTAATTACACGGTATTTTTGTGTTCTGTACAAAGCCCAGAATTGAGGCTGACTCTACTTAGGGAGACTCTATTTATGTGCCTTGTACAAAGCCCAAGGTTGTGGCTAACTGTTGAGGATAAATGAATGAATGACTCTATTTTATGTGCCTTGTACAAAGCCCAAGGTTGTGGCTGACTCTAGCTAGGGTAAATATTATTTTCTGCCTTGTACAAAGCCCAAGGTTGTGGCGGACTCTTGAATGAATTAAGTATTGATGACTATATGGGGAAAGATCCTAAGTGTTAGGAATCTTTGACACATGAAAGATATGGTTTATCTGCCTTGTACAAAGCCCAAGGTTGTGGCTACTAAGTGATGAAGGACTCACTGGGGAGACTCTATTATCTGCCTTGTACAATGCCCAAGGTTGAGGCTGACTCTTAATAGGGGAGTTTTATTGTTTGGGTGCCTTGTATGAAGCCCAAGGTTGAGGCTAACTGTTTTTGTTGGTTTTGACTCTACTGAGGAGGTTTTATTTATTAAAAGACTATTTTTCTTTGGAAGCTAACCCTTTCCAGGGATTTTGACTCACCTGGTGAATTTGTCTGTTAAAAGACTGACTTTATCATGTTTTTTTGGAGGCTGACCCTTTCCAGGGGTTTTGACTCTTTTGGGGAAATTATCTCCTAAGAGAATGAAATTATCTTTTTGACATTTAATGATTGACTTTGGAGGCTAACCCTTTCCAGGGGTTTTATATTAAAAATGAAAGAATGTGTGGAAGCTAACCCTTTCCAGGGATTTTATATTAAAAATGAAAGAATGTGTGGAAGCTAACCCTTTCCAGGGATTTTATATTAAAAATGAAAGAATGTGTGGAAGCTAACCCTTTCCAGGGATTTTATATTAAAAATGAAAGAATGTGTGGAAGCTAACCCTTTCCAGGGATTTTATTGAAATGATTGGCAGAAAGATTATCTAATGGAGACTTCTTGTTTAAAGCCCAAGATGAAGGCTGACACATGCTGAGGATGATCAAACATGGATCCTAGACTCTGCTAAGGAAGATTGATGAAGATAAGGGTGACAGAGACTGTCCATGTCTCTCATTCCAAAAAGTGTACTCAATGCAAAATTGAGACAAACTTAGCTTGTTTAGAGTCTGGTTTAAATTGGAAGAAACTCACCAGGGTAGGCTAAAAGGTGACTAAAGACCTGTTCCTATGTTTATAAGAAACCTGATGGGTCCTTGTATACAAGCTCAAGAGGAAGCTGGAAATGCTTTTAAGAAGCCTGTGGGTCCTTGTACAAAGCCCAAGAGGAGGCTAATCGAGGGTCCTTGTTATAGCACAAGAGAAAGCTATGTAGTTTTGAACTTATTTTGGCTCTAAGCAAATGGGTAAGAGGTTTCACCGGGAATAATCCTCTTTGGGTGGATGTGTCCTATTATTTTGGATTCTAAGGTTTTTGCCAAGATGTTTCACCGGGAATAATTCATCTTGGGGGTTTGAACTACAGATCTCTAATTAGGAAAGAGCCTTCACCGGGAAGACATTCTCAATCCTAGGTCATATTCCTATAATATATATATAGTTTAACTGTCCTAAGGTTTATACTCAAACGCAGTTCTAAACTAATATATGTGCACAATTTATATTTGACAGTAATTTAAACAAAGACTGTAAATTGAAAGCTTGTAAAGCCTAACCTGGATGGAGTGGAGGCCTTTGAAGAAGTATGTACAGAGCCTCAACAGTATTTTTATTGTTTTTGTTGATAACAGTTGAATGTATGTGATAAACAGTTAATGGTTTTTGAAAACAGAAGAAGTGAAGATGGACAAAGGTCACATAGGTATCTGAAGAGTTTCACCGAGAATAATGCCCTTCAAATACCAGAAGAATGTTTTGAAAACAGAAAGAAGATTTTGAAAATACAGTTTTGAAAACAAGCTAAGAAGAGAAGGTTTTTGGGACTTACACTCTATTAGAGGCCCAGTACTTTACAGTACTGGTTATAAAAACAGTTGGAAAATGATTTTGTGATTTGAAATGATTACTGTTGTGAAAACAGTTTTATGAGTTTTAGGCTTACCTCGAAGAATGAGAAATTGGATTTCTGAGTTTGAGGTACTACTTTGATCCTCAAATGATATGCTTGGAATAAATTGGGATCTCAACAGATGTTTAAGCATCCACACCAGAAGAAAAGAAACGTCAGATAAGCTCACAGCTTACAGCATTCCAGGATCATCCAGTAATTGTTTAGGGACTTCTACAGCAAATGGAAGACCAAACAAACAGACAAATCCAGAGAACAACAGAGAAATAATCTCGAAGTCTCGGATAAAGTGAGAAAATTCCAGTAATGTGCAACAGTAATCAAATAAAATTTACATGATTAACTACACAAAATTATATGAAAAATATTAAATTCAAAAGAGAATAATCTAAGAAAATATATCTTTTTGTGATTTTTCATGGAATAAGAAAATAATTAGAAATATAAATATGTATATAATATATATATTTTTTTGGCATTTTTAATAATGAGGATTAGAAAATAAAACTAAATCTATATTAAATAAAATACTAAGTCTTTTTATTAAAATCTTTTTAAATAAAATTAAAGAGATAATTACATAAAAAACTAGTGATGGGCCAGGGGTGCTGAAATCAGATTGGGGGGTGAGGCCCAAAAGATTAAAAAGCTGAAAGATAAAAGAATATTGGACCGGACCGGGTCGGGTCAGTGTGACCCGGATCCATCCATCTTTTATCACACAAGTGGGAAAAAAACCCTAAAGCACACAAAAGAGGCAGCGCCTCTCATCTTCTCTCCCTCACGTTTCTGAAAAACAAACTTAGGAGAAGAACCTTCTCTTTTTTCGCAGCAAACAGTAACAACAAAACCCCTTCAGCTTCCTCTTCTCACGGCGACAACGACAACGTCTTCTCTATCGAGCTCACAGTCTCAATCGCTTTTGTTCCTCTCTCAATCGCTCACTCTCGCCGTGAACAACAAACAACGATTCTCTCGCTCTTTTCTCGCTGAAACGGAAAACAACAACAGCAAGGTTCTCTCTCGATCGGTTTTTCTATCTCTCACGAGGAACAACGATAGCAACAACTTCTCAGAGTGCTCTCGGTTCTCTCTTGTTCATGGTAATACGAATCACTTTTTACAGTTTCTTAAACCAATTTGTTCTTTCATTTTATGACCATGGCTCAACTGATATCTCCCCCTTGTTTCGATTCTGCTCACAGTGAACAAAAACAAAAGCTTCTGGCCTCTTTTGATTGAAGACAAACTCAAGGTTTGTTCTTCAATTTCGTTATCATGGTACCAGCAGGTTCTTTATGACACAGTAATAATAATATATGCTCTGTTTTTGATTTTGAACAAATTTACAGATACAACAATAATTAAAAACGAGGTTGAGAGTGAAGGCATGATCGACTTACCTACGGCGAGAAGACTTTCGCCGGTTTATTGTTGTGGTATGTTCCTGGTTCTTTCTGCTTCCGAATTATTGATGTTGTGTTGTTTTACCGAACTGCAAGTTGCTGAATTTTGACTGTGAACTGCTGCTGTTGCGTTTTTTTCTGAATCAGTCATGAACTTTTGCTTTGAGTTGTTGTTGTTGAGTTGTTGCAATTGTGATTGTTGCTGAGTTTTTGACTTGCTGCAGGTATAACAAGGGTTAGTGAAAATATTGAGAGTGAAAGCAAGAAGACTTACCTGCGGCGAAGATGTTGAAGATCCATCTATGGAGGCTCGAAGATGGGAGCCATCGATGAAAAGCTGCCAGCACCCAAGCAAGGTATGAATGCTTCTCTCCTCCTTCTTCCTTCTGTATTTTTCTGTAACTTAGAAGTTGCAGACTGCTGTGTTCTCCCCCCCTGTTTTTCTTCTTCTTAGGCGTGACAGAAAGTTTCTGCCCTCTCTCTTTTTCTGCCTCTCCTCTATTTATAGAGGAACAAATGAGGGACAATTTTGGTCATTTTTGGCACCTCAAGAGCTTTAGCTTAGTCTGTAAGATTACTTAGTGGCAAAGCTTTAATCATCACAAAGAATATTCTTTCCCAAAATAATCATTGCAAAATTTCTTACATGCTAAGTTTGCTTAATGGCAAAGCTCCACAAATTTGTGCACATGGGAGGAATATGCACATGGGATGGAAAGATTCTCTTGTGACTCTTGCAAGTTCCACGACAAGCTTTGTTTTATGTCATACATTGTAACTTCCATGTGGTAGTTATGACATAATATATATATTTCTTTGACTTTTTGACTTTTTGACATCTTTGACTTGATTTGGGCTTTTGGGCCCTTCTTGAATTATTTTGTTGGACTTTTGCTAATTCTACCTCTTTTATGTTTCTTCTTTTTTTTCATGTCACATGAGGACTCTTGAAGAAAACATGAAGAAGGAGACTTGGATGAAGAATGGAAACTTGAAGATTGAAGAATTCAAGAAAGCATTGGATTTTCCCTTGTTGTAATTCCAATTCATTCCACCTTAGAATTGTATGAATTTGGACATTGTATTTTTGAGAATCAATGGAACTTTGAATGTTGTAACATCTTGAATTTTGAATGAAGTCCACCTTGTAATTCATTTGGAAATTGGAACTTTTTCATGTAAAGAACTCCATTTGTAAAAATGCTTGAATTTCCTTTTAGAATTCTTTGAATGAAATTGTATGAAACTTGAATATTTCTTGAATGGAATTTGAATTCCTTTGAAATGTTGAAAACTTGGATGATCCCTTTTGAAAAGGAAATGGTGGAATATCCATGTAGTGAAAATTTGAATTTAAAGACTTGAAACATATTCTTGCATCATGAATTCGGATAGCACATTGCATTTGGATTTATGGCTTTGATTAATCATTTGAAATGATTTTTCCAACAAATGGGCTAAAAGGACATTTCTTGCAATTTTGGTGAAATTTCCTTGAATTGTTTTAAACTTGTACCTTCTTCCAAGCAATCCATATGAACGAATTTCTTCACTATGATGAATCCATAGGCCAAAAGTCATCAAACAAATTCCAAACAATCCTCTTGAATCCATAAATTGGAAATGGCACACTTTATTTGAAAAACCTCCATGGACATGAAATTATTTGGCAAAGAATGAGTGAACGAATGAAATCTTGATCACGGCTTCCAAACCGATCAAGAAACATTTTTGAATTTGACACCTAGGATGTGACATCTCAGGGGGGTCAAAAATTAGGGTATGACAGATGCCCCTATTTAAGTTTCTTTTATTTGGAGGGAGAGAGATTGAGATCTCGATTTCTCCTGCGTAAAAGAGACTTAAATATCAAAGAATGCCCGAATTTTGGGCGCTCCTGAGATGATAAAATCTTTGCATGATTTGATCCCGTTGTCGCACTTGGCGGGGGATGAGGAGACAAACTCCTGCAGAAATACTTGATGTGGATTCTGGTGAATGGATGGCAATGTAGGATGCGCAATCCATCTTCTTTAACTAAGTGTTGATACTTAGAAAAAGGTAAACAACCTCCCCCTCGTTCCGGATGTCTAAATCTCGAAACTGGTCTTAGTTGCGTTTGGACAATATCTCAGATAAAGAGAAAATTTCCAAAGGTTTGTTCCCTCGTCAAACTTCTTACCAGCACTTGGAGGTAAGATACCATTTGACGGTAAATAAAGAAACTTCGAAGGTTGTTTCCTTATCAAACTTCTCATCAGCACTTGGAGATGAGATACCATTTGACGGTAATAAAGAAACTTCAAGGGTTTGTTTCCTCATCAAACTTCTCATCAGCACTTGGAGATGAGATACCATTTGACGGTAATAAAGAAACTTCAAGGGTTTGTTTCCTCATCAAACTTCTCATCAGCACTTGGAGATGAGATACCATTTGATGGTAATAAAGAAACTTCAAGGGTTTGTTTCCTCATCAAACTTCTCATCAGCACTTGGAGATGAGATACCATTTGATGGTAATAAAGAAACTTCAAAGGTTTGTTTCCTCATCAAACTTCTCATCAGCACTTGGAGATGAGATACCATTTGACGGTAATAAAGAAACTTTGCCATCTTCCCTTTTTGACCTGGCATCTTTGAAAGATTGTCATATGGGCCCATGCTTTTTGAGGGGCTAATGACTTTGTTTTGAAGGCAGACGAACTGTTTTCGGGGTGAAAACTGCCATTCGTCGATTGGTGCCTGGGGAATCAACAAACTGTTTTCTTAAGGGGAAAACTACCATTTATTGACTCTGTGGGGAACTAAACATCCCTGAAACAGACAAACTGTTTGAAGAAACTACCATTTGTCGATCTCTTGAGTATTTGACAGACAAACTGTCTTTCCTTGGGGAAAGACTACCATTTGTTGACTCCGCTGGGGATCATGAACTATCTTCTGGATGAAGACTACCATTCACTGATTCTGCTGGGGAATCATTTGTCGATCTGCTGGGAGATTCTGAATTATTTTCTTTGACGAAAAAGAAGGTGGCATCTCTCGACCTTACTGGGGAAATGCCAAACTTTTGGGGAAGCCCAAAATGCGAAGCAGACTATCTTATCTGAAAAAGACTGTTGAATGTTGCTTTGCAGGAGAATCTCGGCAAAGGAATTCCAAAAGTGAACAAACTATCTCCTTGAGGGAGACTACCATCTATTGACTTGCTTGGGGAAATCTCTCTACATGGATTGTTGTCTTGCAGGAAAAAGTTTCTCCAGGACTTGCAGGGGAAACTTGAGTTCATGCCCTCATGACTCGGGCATTCTCACGATTAAAAGCCTAATTTGACTATGCAGTTGTGATGTAATGTATGCATGAATATTATGACAATTATAAAATGTAAAGTGAATGTGAATAGAATTGTCGCGGATGTAAAATCCTAATGATACGACTTGAATTCTTGTTGATCAGAAGATGTCCTCTTCTTGGAGTTCGAACTCTGTCGGGAATATCTGGTTATCAGTTGTTCGCTGTCCGAAGTAAGTAATATGAATTGAAGTGAAGATCCGTCATCGGGAGATGTTCGCAAAGCGACCTCATGGGGAAATATAGGTTCCCGGAGTCTCAACCGTTCTCGGAGCAACTGTTTGCATTCTTCCTATTGTTTGTAAACCTTAGAAAGAAATTTCACCTTTATTTTTTGCAAGTAAATTCATTTTATTTTATGAAAACATTTGTTTCAAGAAAGTGACTGTTAAAATTAAAAATGCATTTCAAGAAACTGAATAAGACTAGATTGCAAAGGAAAAGCACAAGGCTCAAATTATTATATATGGAATGGTAATCAGCCAAATGCTTGATTCCATGGAGTATTTACAAAGTTGGAAATTGGTAATTTTCGGGAAAAGGGCTACGATGAAACGTGACGACCGTTATCTCTCCCTTCCACTCTGAGTTGCGCTGTATTCGTGCTTCGTAGAAGATGACCTACTGCTGATGAACACTCCGCTATGGATTTTGAATGATCAAGTTTGTCCTGAACACAGTTACTTGCCATATATCCCTAACTTTTGCGTAAACTACCCCTTTCGGGTTTTAAGTTTACCGGGATTGATCATTTATTTTTTTATGTCTCTAACTTTTGCCTGAATCGCCCTTTCGGGTTTTCGATTCACCGAGACGCTC